>NC_052534.1:107823830-108106330 GCF_016699485.2 Gallus gallus
ATTCTTCCCTCAGACGGCAACTTGGCCTGTCAGTTTTGTGTCACCGCTTGTTTATGCCATAAATGTCATTTGGAATGACAACACTAGGAAAAGGTCAGGGCTATTACTGAACATGCTTACCCCCTGGAGCCTAATACAGTCAAGACACTGTGCTTCAACTGCTGGGAGTGGCTGGAGAGATGGCAGCAGGGAGAAATATTTAGGTATTTTTCAGCACTGGTCCATGGAAATCATACCTTGAGGCTCAAAAAGGGACAAAGCCAAGAGCTGCTTTGTGCGTTTGATTCAGGTAATGTATTCAGAAGAATTAACAGCAAGCTGCAGGATTTGAGGAGGCAAGCAGAGCTGTCTGTTTCTTTTTATTAGTGCATAGATGCTAAATACTGCTCAGAGAATGAAGTTTGATCAATAAATCATACCCTAGTTGTTGCTGTGCATTGGGTTTCTTTGCCTGGACTGTAAAAAAAAGGACCATGTGTTTGCCTTTTTTCTTTCCCCCAGAGTAAAAATTCTTCAGTAAGTAGAAACATGAGGGAAAGAGGAAAGCAGCTCTAGTTAAATCGTATTTGTTGTCATCTATTGTGTAGGTAAACAACCTTGCATGTAGGAGACTTCTGCTAAAGTAGCCAATAAACAAACAAGCTATGGCAATCACACCAGTTGATCAAGAGCCACCTAAGCCGGAGGAATAGAAAGGGGAGGCAATCTCCCTAGACATCTTCAGATCAAGAATGTTTAACTGGCCTATGGCAAAGCCATGTAAGAAACAATATTTTTGATATACCTTCAAGTAGATGAGAATTGTTTTAATTAGCTATTGTGGGGACTCCAAGACTTCATTAACATCATTAAGTCCAATGAAATTATGCACATATTCAAGTTGAAGAACAAGTGTGTGTACCATCTTCACTTGAATCTACAGGCAAACATAACATTTCTTTGTTCTAGGAATGATCTTTTAAAAAGACAGAGTAAATATGGAAGTAAAGACACCAAATTCTTGCTAAAAGTTGTCCCAAAACACACTTACCGCCTTTCTTTGAAGTAGTGAAAAAAGAGAAACTAAAAAAATAAACCAGCAAACAATCTTCTCATCAAGGAATGATGAAAATGTGAAGCTGTAAATACTCGACAAGTAACTTCTGGCTGTTTGGCCACTGGAATTTGCTTTGCTCCTGAAAATAGAGGAAAGTAATCAAGAAAAAAAATGGAGAGGCAGGCTTTTGTGCTCAAATCCTTGGAACTGTTAAAAGATGTCATCTTTCCCTTTAAAAGATATTATCTTTCCCTTGAAACACTGCTTGGTAAGAGAAATGATATTTTATATAAAAATATAATTTTGACGGGTAACAAAATCCAAGCATAGCAAAAAAAAAACCCCACAACTCTATTTCAGGCTGTAAGAGCTTTTTGAGTTCTGCCTCTTTCTTTTTTTACTAATTTTCTTTTTAGACAAGAAATAATCTCCCAGTATCCGAGTTTAAACTGAGTTTTGATTCATTTATCAGATCAAATCTTGAAAAGATGTAAATTGGGCTATTGCAACTACAGTTATATTTATTTATTTTGTTTCCACTTTACAGGCACTTATCTAGCAATCTTGGCACTTAACGTTCCGTGAAAACACTGCTAGAACTTCAGACTGATCCAGATCTACAAAACAAACTCCCAACTTACTGTTAGCAATACAAGATCCATAAATACTGATAGTCTTGCTGTACGATAAATTAGAAGCAGGGGAGGGGAAAGAAGAAAGAAAATCCATGAGGGACTTTGTTATAATTATTATTTATTATTCCATGGTGCAAAAAGGAAACCTTGTCAAGGGAGGTCTGATTGGTCCCATCTGTGGTATGAAATTCCCGGTTCATTTGGAATTAGACTTTCCATTTCCTCTCTCAGCAAGGATTCCTCCTTCCTTTTCAATAAAGATGTGCCCATTCTTCGAGAGGGAGGGTCTTTGTGGACATTTATCTGTAACCATTCACCCAACTTTGATAACTCTGCAGACTTTAATGAGAAAGAAATACCAAGTCACAGCTGGAGATTACAGCCAGACCTTGCATGCATGTGCTCAAGCAGCTCAGCTATGAGGCACACTGTGCCGTACTCTTGCTGTACTTGAACCCCCTGGGTTTGCTCCTCAGCAAGCAATCTGACTGGATTAAGAAGGGAGTCAAATGCTATTGTTGGTCTTATCAGAACAGATCTGAGTGCAAAAGGATGCAAACATAAGGAATCAGGATCATGGTATTTTCCCTTGATGCTTTTCCCTCTTGTCATAAGCAGTTGCTACCAGTGAAAGAACATCAAGGGGCTGTGCTTTTACTGTTAGATATTCAGACGCCCATCCTTTCATTTGGGCTGCTTTTGGGAGCTGATGGTGATTGGAACTCTTCAAATGCAAAGGGTGAATTCGTGTAGGGGAGGCAGAAGGACTGAGAAACAATCCTTACCAGCATGAATCTTCACTGAGACACTGTCAGGAAGAACATAAGGGAATTCTTGTACATTAAGAGCAAAAGCCCAAGTCCCTTCAATGTGGCAAGATGCAGAGCCCCAGAAAACATGTCTGCTTTGATGAGAGGCATGGAACAATAGTTACATTTCATTGCAGGAGTTTAGGGGCTGTGGGAAAAAACAACTGAGCCCTCCCATCTCAGCCACTGGTGAAGGGTTTCATACATCCCCTTCCCTTCCCCTCCCTGCTGGTATGCCCATAATTTTCATCTCTATGAAGCCAATCATCAATAACAATGAAATTCATAGGGGTGTATTTTGGAATGCTAAGTGATGAATTTTACATTCGGGCAAGCAGTTCTCCATTACATTAGTTGGAAACTGAAGAAGTAGGACGTTAACGTAACTGTAGGTATTGTCCTAAGGAGTGGGAGAGCTTTTCCTTTCTGTGATATTGCAAAGACAGAAGTACTAGACAGAAAAGGTGAGATTTGATCACTTTTCACACACCTCCCAGTGCCTCAGTTTCTCCACTGAATCATATTCTGCATGCCATACTCCAGAAGGGCCTTTCACATTTCTTCAGGATATGCTTTTGTCAAACTTTGTATGCAGAAGCAACCTTTGAAAATGAGATTAGGGCCAATTAGCTACACAGACTCCGGCATTACAATTGCTGTATGTAAACCATTGCCTTTCTTTCTTGCAAAAGTGCCAAGCAGAATAGCAAAATACCTTAGGTATTGGTGGTTGGCCTACAGTAAACAAAAAAGACAGTAGTCTCTGAAAACTAATATGGTATACAGGGGCTGCATAGCAAGATGAATGAAAAGCCGTGTGGGCTATGGAGTGTTCGGAGGGGTTTTTTTAGTTGTTGTTGTTTCAAAAGGAGTTTTTTTACCCCAGGCCAGAAGCCTTTGTGTCAGGGAGACTGTCTCATTTCTCTGCTCAAAGACTGTCAGAGATGACTGAGATTTGAAAATGCTTTCTGATGTTGACGAGGTCAAGGGAGGCAGAGCTGCGTCAGTGGTGGGATGGGAGGGCACGTGAGAGGGAGAGTGGAAAAAAAAAGTGAAATGATTACCTCTAGAGAACAAGATAAAATAAAATAAATAGTATAAAATAAGATACGGGAGAAAGAAGAAGCACGGGTCAAACAGTCACACCAAAGTTTATGGCATTAGTATTCAGCTGGAATAAGGGAAAATATCTTGGTTCCCAACTGGGGATGTTCTGAAGAAAGGGAAAGTGACTGGAGGCGAAAGATATATTAATATTACTCCACTTAATCAATACATAAAATCCTCCAATGTGTTTTTTGTACAAGCCTGCTCTGCAAAGTTAACACCTGCAGTGTTTTCTGATTTCATCTAATAGCGCTTGCAATAGTTTAGATCAGGGCTGTCCAAACCAGCCTGGAATTGAATAGAATTGAGGAAATACGGTCATAGATAAGCAGTCATAGATTGCCTCCATCTTGTCTGAAAGAAAGTGAACCAATGTCACTGTCACCCTTAAAGATGGACTCTCTCAGTCCACCTGGTAATGAAGTAGGAGTCTTCATGGTTCAATATAGACCAGTGTGAGCTATGATATTTAACTGATGATTTCTAAAGTTCATGTGATAGCTTTGCAGGTGGAGTTCACATTCTCCATGGATCATGCTTCCATGTGAGAATCACAGAGTCACAGAGTTGTCTGAGTTGGAAGAACATTTAAAGGTCATCTAGTCCAACCTCCCTGCAGTATTTAATGGCATATTGGTGGGAAGGTTCAATCCCTACTACCATACTACCAACATCCACCTCTGACATCATGAGCCAACAAAATAAAATAGGTGGCATTACCTTTGGAGCAGCCCTCATAAATTAGTACCCATCCCATTTAGCGTTGGAGCAAGGTAGTACAGAACAGTTGATGACCGTACTAGTAGACTCCCTGAGCCTCCAATATTGAGTGGTTGCATCCAAACTGCATTACATCATAGTGGTTTCCTGATCAATATTTTAAGCTAACAGTAAGGAATGCTAAATAATCTACAGTATAACCCACATTGAGACAAATGTGAAAAGGGATATTGCATCTACATTGTCACCAGAGGAACAAAAAGCAGTGACAGCTCTTACCAGTTGAGCACTCACCTCTGTGCCTTTAGTTCACCTAGAGGTGACAGGTGGCACTTCCATTAGAGGCAGGCAAAGAGGAAGGTGTAAAATAGCCATAGAGATAAGAGCATTAAAAAAAAAAAAAAAAAAAAAAAAAAAAGCAGGGAGAAAATAGGAAATATTTTATTATTTTACATCTATTCACATAGTTGTAATAGAGTAGATGACTACAGAGCTGGGACTATTGTGTCTTGCAAAGGCACAAGAAACCCAGATCTGCAAAGACTGTTGGGTACTACTCGGTACTACCAAAGGTAGAGCCCATGGGGATGATTTCTGCACCTTTGGAGATTTGGACTAAAAATTCTATCCACTGTGAAAGAAAAAGAAACAAAAAGAAATAACTATTTAAATAGGAAACTAACATGAGGTTGCTAAATCTTTAATCAGCTTCGAGGTGTAAATTCAAATAACACTCACTTCACACTCTTTTCTTTAATTAGACTTACAAATAAATAGAGATAAATAAGATTGTTTCTTTGCATGTAAAATTTCCATTTGTTTCAAACTCCTTTAATTGCTACTTCAGCGTTTATGAGATAAAGATTTGCTCAAAACACAGCCCTCCTCCCTTCCAGGGAGAAAATTCTTTTTAGGTGTTTTCTGCATCTACAAGCTCTGGGACTTATCTGTGCTTATGAGGAAAGCAATTTTCTCCTTCTAACAAGATTTTACTCTGGAGTAAAATCTATTTTATTTGGGATAGTTTTAGTTTGTATAGCTACAGTAAGCTTCATCCTAATTTTTTTCATTTTATTTGTTGGTTTAGGTGGCATTTGGGTTTCTTGTTGTTGTTGTTTATTTGTTTACCAGATATATATATATATATTTCGTGATCTAGGATGACTTACCCCAGTCATTTAAGAATCAAGCAAATAAACACAAAACCCTTTTCATGTAGCTTTCTATTTATATATTAAAAAAAAAAAAGAGAGAGAGAAAACAAAAGCTTCAGAGAAAGCGAGTATTCAACAAAAACAACTTGGAGTAGATTTACAGTTCTTCAGCCTTTGCTCTCGCCCTGGAGCCTGATGGGACGCCGGTGTCCTTGGAGGAATGGCAGAGGAATTGCTAGGGGCCAATTGCTGATTTTATCATTCAAACACAAAATTTGTTACACCACTTTATCGGTCACAAGGAAAGCAATTATAGTGTGGTTCAATTTTCCACTCAATGGCTGTACTGGGGATCAAAGTCAGTTTTTATGATGGAGAAAAAATGTTTTGCTATTTTGTTTGTTATTTAAAAATAATCATAACAACAAGCTTGCACTTCTAGCACAGTATAGCATCTGCTCGTGTGCCTTTTTTTCCTTTCTTGAGTTAGGACTGAATATTTTGTCTTCTCTCTTGTTAAATAATCATTTTGTTGGGTATTTTCCTACTTTCTTTCTTTCCTCGTCATTGACTGAAGTCGTTGCAATGTAGAAATGAAATTGTCACGCTTAAAACCAGTACAGCATTAGAACTCTAATCACAAACACTGCAGGTAAAATACCCTGCATGCCACATTTCTTAATACGATCTGTGTTCTTTTGGTAATCTTTCAGACAAGAAAGGTATTCAGCGTGCACGTGTGTTTTTATGTCTTCAGCCACTTAGAATGCAATTAGCACTGCAATGTAACAAAATATACGTCAATAGCGTGTTCATACACAATCTGATAACAGAGACAAATATATTTTGGTGCAACATATACAAAAAAAGAAAAAGGAAAGGGCTAGAGTGCAACCTAACATCTCTCTCAGATCTCTCCACTGTCACAGAAATGTATAAAGATAAATAATTTGGTAAACATGGAAATAAATAAATAAATACGTGTACTAATAATTATGACAATTATAAAGCTTTGAAAAAAAAAAGCAGAGAAGGAAGGAATGAGCAAGAATGCAGAGCAATGGAGAAAGAAAAGCATATTTTCTCAATTGGAAGTGTAATTACTGCGCTTAAGCAGCGCTTTTCATCTGCAAAGCTCTTTACAAATGTTAAGTAATAAATCCTTCAGACACTCCTGTGCTATAAGAGTTTGAGCAGCAAGAGCAAAACATTGCCATATCAATGAAAATTGCATCAAGTTTCAAGACAAATATTTTAATCAGACAATGCTGGAAAATGAAACAGCTTTTTTTTCAGTTTAGGAATGCATTTCTTCATTTATTTATTTTTTCTTATTTTTTAAAAACTTTTTTAACATAATTTTTCTTGCTAGACTGGATACATAATTTCACATTTTAGACAAATGCTCAGTTTGAAGTTCTTCAGCTCAGTTTTTCTGCTGCTAGTACAAAATTATCTCTTTCTTTTAGATCTCTCTTTGCTAGTAGTATATTCTCTGTTCATTAAGAATCTGCAGGCATTTCTCTATCTCATGCTCAGTTTGCATGTGACATGCTGAAAACAATGAAAGTTCACATATTATTAAAGTTAAGGATGTCCTTAAGTTCATTATTACACAAAATTGTAATATAGAGATCAATATCCAGAAAAAAAATCATTAAAATTCATTGTTTCTTTTCAGATTAAACTACAACAATAACAACAAAAAGTTTAAAAAATCTTTTTTTTTTTTTTTTTTTTTTTTGCTGCTTTTGTTTTTTTTTTTGTTTCCTTCTTTGCATTATCTCATGATGTTTCCATCCGTGCTGTCCTTTATGGATGTGGAGACATTTGGTGAATATGTTCCAGGAGCCATGTTATGGAGTACTACCTGCAAGACAACATGCTCTACAGCTCCTGCCATCGATATGGGTCTCCTTCAGCAACCCACAGGAAGGTCTCGTATCTCAAGGTCAGGGCCAAGTTTGAACAGCAATGATCTTCATATGTTGGATTCAGAAAGTATATGGACCGATTTCCTTCATCATGAACTGTGGGCAGTCTGTTGATTTATAAAGACATTATTTACAAAGGATTTGTGAAAGTTGCTGGAAAAAGATCATGATCAAGAATCTACTTGATTGGAACATGATGATCCTTGGGGTTCCTTCCAACCCAAGCCATTCTATGACTCTATGATCTACCAGGTTGCATGTGTCCTTTTATACAATGGCTTCTGAAGCTTCTGGTTGGTTAGTGGCAGTTCAGACAAAACGTGTTAAATTGAGCTCAGAAAAAAAATCTAAAGAAATCTAAAATAATTGTCTTCCCATGCCACGTGGAGCTTGACATTTAGCAACTACTCACCGTGCTTGTGGCTATACACACATATGCACACGCATGCATGTGTACACATGCACAATGCATGTGCTCTCCATTCCAACCACTCCAGCACAGAAACTGCAGTACTCTTCTTTTACAGCAGCCTCTGTGAGTTCCCTCTGAATTCTACACCATAAAAGATCATAACATTAGGTTCCTACTTTTTCTGTTGTGTTACAACACGGGAAGGGAAGGGAAGGGAAGGGAAGGGAAGGGAAGGGAAGGGAAGGGAAGGGAAGGGAAGGGAAGGGAAGGGAAGGGAAGGGAAGGGAAGGGAAGGGAAGGGAAAATATCTGAAGGGGTTAAGTCTGACCTGCAAGAAATATGGCTCAGCTTGCAAAACCTCATGCTTCAAAATATTAGCTCTGAATTAACGGTCAACAATTCCAGCTACTATAACAACAAAGAAAACCTTATTCTCAAGCACTGTTTGAAGAACCTGGTTCTTTTTTGTTGTTGTTGTTTAATATATTTGCCTGCTTACAGTAAAATAAAAATTCATTACTTTGTCCTCCCCAGCTATAAAAGAAAACAGACAGCTCCACTCTAACAAATTCAAATTAGCAGAAGATTTCTCCCACTTGGGAGTCTGCAGCCCTGGCCTGTAGTCAAAGATAAATTTTTCAGTAAACCTGCACCTAGAGTGATTAAGGGAAGCCTCCAAATTTTACCCTGTCACAGCTGAGCTGATAACATGGCAGACTTGTCTGCTTGCTGATGCCCAAAGGTACATGAGCAATGGGTGGGGAAGAGAAGAGAGAAGAGAGGTGAGGAGCTCTGTAGCTCTGGAGTGAAACCAGATTCACCCATCTGACTGCATGTTAAAGAGTCTGATGCTGGCCTGATGTCTGTCTATAACTAAGTTGGGAAGATTCTCAATAAACATCATGAAAATGAATGTAACAGCATAGCTAGAAGCAAGTGGCAAACATCTTAGTCCTACAATAACAATCAAAAGTCAGTCATTGCACTCTCCTTTCAGTCCATGCCTCTCTCCTTCATCCTCCACAGTTTTTATGACCAGAATTTCCCCACTCAAGATTTTGTTTTGAACAAGATGTTAGTTTCACAAGAATTTTTGTTGTTTTGGGAACTTGTTTTATGTTTAAAACATAAACTTTGTGATAGGCTTTGTGATGAGATTCATGAGACTGCATTCAAAGTCAGAATCCTTACTCCATGGAGGTGAACAGATGCCTTGCCAGTATTGTCATCAAGCTACTTTTGATGACCGTAACATTATTCCAGACCCTATCCTTCCTTCTTTTATTTTCTTGAACTCATGTGTGACTCTGCCAGCCTCTGAGGAACAGTTTGGTGAACTCCAGAGGTAAAAGCAATGCTCTTTAGAACGGGAAGTATAGAAGCAGCATCCTGAGCTGACAGAGATAATGTACTCACTAAAGTATCATAGAATGTGGACTCAGAGATAAGTATTTCTTCTTTTGTCATCAGCTGAATAAGTCAACTTGTAATGATTTAAACTAGCTTGACTGTACAGTGTAATGGAGAAGCTTGATTTTATAAGGTCATTGCAGAGAGATAGTCCAGCAAAACAGTTCCCAACATTGCAGCTAAGAGGGATGGCTGAGTAACTACCCATCTGAGAACAGTGAGTTTATGTCAGCTCCTACTTCTGTGGAGAATGAACAAGATAAAACAATGTGGAAATCTTTCTCTGGAAGTCACAAATGGAGATTGGCTACTATTTTCAAACTCTTACACAAACAAAAATGAGCATTACCTTATGATGGGTGATTTCACGATCTATCTATTAGACAATAATTAGGAAGGTCTTGGTTCAAATATCTGGAGCTCCTCAAAAAGACAATAGAACAATAGAATATTCATTTTTGTGCTAAATTAATAGGAAACTGGTCTTATTTTGTGTAGTCTTAGGAGCATTCCCTATTCAACAAAGGCCCAAGGTAAAGTTTTGGCAGATTATTTCTTGTTTTATATGAGCCTTGCAAAAGGAATACACAGTCCTGTATTTTAAAGAAAAGAAACACTAATGTTTGATGGCATTTCTTTGACAACTTGTCATGTCTCAATCTAAATTAAAACCACATCTGACACACCACAAACCTAGTCTTGATCTGTCTTGTTCAGATAGTGCCAGTCCATGATATGACCTGAAATCCATTCCTTGAGGTCATTCAGACAAACTCATTGAAGCAATATATACTGGCTTTATATATTGGCTGCTGGTCAATGAAAACACTAATGTGACACTGGAGACCCTATCTCTCTCTGAAAGTAGTAAATGGATTTGATTTGGGGAAGGGAGGGAAGGAAACCAAAAGTCTCTCGGAGGTAGTGTTCAGTAATATGGCCCTACCTCACTTGAATAGTCCCTGTAGATCACCTCTTCTTCTCACATGGATGAGCACACATAAGGATAGCTCGAAGTCAGAGAGCTCCTCACTTGAAGGAAATGAATCTTGCTTTCCTTTCCTGGGCTTAAGATTTTGCCGCCTTGGGAAAAAGGCCTTACAATGGTTGTGCAGAATTTTTTCCAGGTAAAAAATGTGGGAGATTCGTACTTCAGTGGGTGTATTCCAACAGTCAGACAATACAAGATGATGAAACCTTGCAAAACTGTTCAGATGACTTTCAAATAAAAATTGTAGTCTAGTACATATCTTCAGAGTTCTGAGAAGAATGTCAAGCATGAGCAAAGTCCCAGACTTTTATCTTCAATCCTTTATCTTTTCCAAAAAACTATTAAGTATACAGTAAGTTAACTCAAACTGGCTTATATCTCCTTAGGTAATTACCACAGCTTCAGGAAACAAGAATTGTGTCTGTACTAGTAAATTAAACATGCTTAAACTAATTCTCTGGCACTGAGACTAGGTGGCATAGAATGACCCATGTCCACAGTATTGAACTCCCTTAACTCCACAAGCAAGGAGGATGCATGGGTCCTTGAATTTTCCAGATTTGCTAACAGTTTGGGTGATGGCTAGATACCCAAAGCCAAATTCCTCCTATTTGCACAGTTTAATATTATAGATTATCAGATTTCAGTGCTTGTGAATACGTTCTGGAGCTATTTAGTTTACTAAGAAGGATCAGCATTACCTCTTCTAAGTGTTTTGCCAAGGAGAGTACAACGAAACAGTCACGGGAAAGAAAGGGAGATTCTGATCTCTCAAATGAAGCCTTTTTTCCTGTCATCCTAAATTTTCACTCTGCTTCTTTTCCTGAATCCTTCCTGCCTTTGCTTTATCCCTTCTATCTCACCAAAGTTGCTGAGGGACCATGTTCATACTTTATGCCACTGGAATAAGAGAGAAGACTTTGCAGATCCTCATGGCATGAAGATGTGTTAGGTTTTCTAATCCAATCATTCTCAGAGAACATTAACATTCCATTCTGGCTTTGGTTTGGTGGCAAATGTCTTGATCAGTGCTTCTTCAGGAAGTTGCCTATACCTGATGTGAAGACACAATATTAGGAACTCCATCCCTTTCCCTGGCAATCTGTTATGGTTACATATGCTCACATGGTTAAAAATACATGCCTGATTCTTCATTTGAATGTCTCTCCTTCCACCTTTCAGCCATAGGTTTTTATTATGTTCTTATTTGATAAATTAAACACTCTGTTACTTCAAGGTAGTTTCTCCTTGAAAATCTATTGCTGTTGTGTCTTCATTTTCAGAGATCTTCAAATCTCTGATGGTAAAATATTTTCTCCCACCTATTTAGGAGCTCTTCTCTAGGGCATTTTTCTACTATTAAAGATGGCAGAACCCTTATATTGGAGTCCCTTTTTCTTTTTCCTTACTTCCCTAAGGTAGTAGACAGTATCCAGTGGGTTTATCAGCCTTTCCACATCTGGAACTCCAACAGATATATCACAGACATGGTGTTGCCTGATGGTATTCTCTCATACTGAGCTTCCACTCCAGTACAACTTTCATGAGTAAATTAGGCAGGAGAATCATAGAATCACAGCATGACCTGGGTTGAAAAGGACCACAATTATTCTCTAGTTTCAACCCCATGCTATGTGCAGGGTCGCCAACCACCCCACCAGGCTGCCCAGAGCCACATCCAGCCTGGCCTTGAATGCCTCCAAGGAGAATGGCATAAGCATAGGCTCCTGAACCATACCATCCATGCTGCTGAATCATTCAAAGGCTCCTTGCAATGTTTTCTAGTTCCAGAACAATTCTTGAGTGGGTTTTGAGAGTTAACAGAACCGTTCAAAATAAACAGTTTATATGCAACCGAACTATTTTGGATACTGAGAGTTTAATAACTCTCGGTTATCAATTTATCAGTAATTCGGTAATTAGTTCTGGGCTCTCGCAGCCCAGAAAGCCAACGATGTTCTTGGCTGCACCCAAAGCAACATGGCCAGCAGGGTAAGGGAGTGGATCCTGACCCTCTGCTCTGTGCTGTGAGACCTCACCTGGAGTGCTGCATCCAGATGTGGAGTCCCCAGTACAGAGAGATGGTGGGTGCCCCGTCCCTGCAGACTGCCAAGGTCAGACTGGACAGGGCTCTGAGCACTGATGGAGCTGTGGGTGTCCCTGTTCAGTACAGGGAGTGGGACAGATGGCCTTTAAGGGTCCCTTCCAACTCAAACCATTCTTTGACTCTAAGCTTATGGTATTATAAATGTTATTGAATCTACAGATCTTTGGAATTTGAGACATACTGAAATTGTGTAGCTATGGACATTAAAGGGCATTACTTTTGTTATTGTCACTGGCATGAAAAAGGAGGGTTAAAAGATTCCAAACAATACTAATAGAGTCAGTAAAAACAGAACCTACTGTGTTTGGTCTTGGCTTGGAAATAACTAGCTTCTAAAAATTATTTTGTGTAGTGAACTGGAATGCAAACTACTGTGAAATACAAATGGAAACATTTCTGCAACCTCTATACTTACCTGAAGACAATTTACTGAACCTAACCTACTAACCACTTCACTATCACCTTTATTTTGCTAGTCAGCAATCTAGATTACCATCCTGTGTGCAGAAGCCACAAGTTCTGTAAGCAATACAACTGTAAACAGTACTAAATCTAAGCATGAATGATTAGTTGCAGAGTGGCAAATTTAATTTGAACAGTTTTGACAGGTTGTGTTGCTTAAGTTGAGCTTGAAATAATGTCTTGACATATCAGTGGTTCTTGTGCTTTTCCAGGTTGAGTCATTCCTTAAAATGTTGAGTCATCTTACTTGATGCCAGAGTGTCAAGCATAATGTGTTAAACCTAAAGGAAGAAAATAGACACCACAATCATCATCACATGTTAAAATATGTTTTACTTTTTCTAATTAAAGCCAGTAGATTTTCAGATACTCCATTTCATATATAACAACAGCTTTGAAATGTCCCCACTGCACAAAATGAAAGGTACAGGCAGTTCTAAATGCATTGAAAATACAGAGTAATACATTGAAAATACAAATTTCCATTTAAATTAAACAGTATTTTCCAGTTTTAGGAAAAATAGTGTGATATGTTTCTGTGAGGCTGAGAACACCCTGAAATGATTTTCAAGCCAAAATATCAACACTAAATACATCTAGTAGAATAAAGCTCCATAATAAGCATCCATTAGGAAGTATGTGATGTGAAGGGGCTTAGTGGTATTTGTATGCAAGGAGATGTCAGCCATATAAGCTAGAGATAACAGAATAGTTGAGACAGAGAATAAAATTTATCATAACATGTCTAGTGATGATTAAAAGCCTGTGCTTATTAGATGCATAAAATGTATTACTAAATCATTTTTGGAACATATAATTTTCCAATTATTTATGCATCACAGTAATTAATGATAGGAGGGACAGAGTCAATGATTCACTGTGTAATACATATGGTAGTTACCTGGGGAGGAAAAAATTACAGTGCTACCAATTATTTGCTTTAATGTTTTTGTAATTATGCCCTACACCCAAGTTGAATTTTTCTTTAATTCTTTTTTAAACCCTTCATTCCTAACAATGAAACTGCTTTCTCTTTAGCCCTTCAATTAAGTCTAATTTTAAAGCTGCCATCCAAGAAATATACAATTCCATAAATGCCTCGTTTGCTTTTATATTCTGCTGGCAACGGTCTGCAAGTATGAAATCTTGCCCTTCGAGCATCTTATTGATGAACTAATTTAGCCAGTCTGAAGGATGATCTTCAGCTTAGTACACACAGCTGGGATTTGGGTGATCTCAGCTTCTTTTTTGCTTCGGCCTTAACTTCTCCACCGCAGGAAAAGGAAACAAAGACCTCAAGTTGTGTGTCACCAGGTAGGCCTCTGTTCCACTGGTTGGAAGGGAGAAAGGCTTCAGCATTCAGCAGAGACACTTTTGAACTGCACATTTCTCATGTTCCCTCTTTTGAAGTGGAGGGATTTAGAGATGGTGAGGAAGGAGTGCCAAACAGGAAAAGGAAGCCTGCAGTGAAGGGCCAGCCTGGTTTACTCAGTGGTGTGTGCCTACACTGTGGACGTCTTTAGGTGAGCTAACTGCACTGCGCTTCTTGCAGACAGTGGAGAAAAAGGAATACCCCTGGGTCTGGGTTGATTCATCTGATGTATCTGGGAAGTTTTGTCATAAATTACATTCTATAAAGGTCTCTTTTCACTCAGTGAACTACAAAAAGCATCGTCAGTTATTTGCTAAGGTGAATTTTCTGTCTACCTAAAGCACGTTAAAGTCCTCCAACGATGTCTATACTACCCTATACAAGTTCTACTGAATGTCATTTTACATACTCATTTATTTTTTTTATTTATTTTAATTGCATGTTATTCTTTCCTATGCAACAAAAAAAATCTGTGGAACACCTCCCAAACGCTGCTCATGTGCTAACATGGACTTGCATGGATCATCGCATGTTAGCGTGGATGCAACCATGCACTTTTCTGGGGGAAAAATAATATCAGTGATATTGTGGGAAATTCTTTTGTGGCAGGTTCCCACAGGAGTGGGAAATGTCCCATTTCATCCCAAGGCTGGGGTGAGCCCTTTGGATCTAGCTACCATCACTCAGCCACAGGTAATTTGGGCAGAAGGTACATCCGTCATGCAGCTTCATATACTTAATTCTGCTTTTACCATTCTTTGCCTCCCAGTGTGGATACAGTGAAGGAGCCCCTCCCAAGGCTACACACTGTTACAAACAGTAAATCAGCAGAGGTGTTTCCTATTCCTATTCCCACCCAAAACATCAGTCATGGCAGTTCTTTCACTAGCATGAAAACTAGGATGCATCTCACATGCAGAAGTCACCATTTGGGAATTTTAGTATTGTATTTTCCAGGGAACATATTAAAATTTATTAATCTGATGTGAACTTTTCCCTTCCAAAAAATCCTATCAAACAAACTCTATTTGGCTTTTTTCTAGAGCAGACAAAACTCATATCTTCTCTGTGGGGTGGATTTGGTCCTCCTGTACAATCCATTCTCCTGCAGGACCAGAGAATGCAATTCCTTTCAGCTGCACCCAAAAGCCTTTTCCACAGCAGACTTGGTAGTGTTTACAAGATTTATTTAATTCTTTTCCCTCAAATAAATGAGCTTGGAGGGCTAGACTTTCCCGTGAAGAAGACTTAAAAAAATAAAAATTGTACTGCATTTTGGCAGATTATGTGGGTGGTATATGAATCAATAAAGCTTCCAGCTATACAAAGCCTTTGGGTGCATTGAGATGTTTGTTTGTTTTTTATTTATTCCAAACAGAGCTAAATCTGAATAGGTTTTTTATTCCTGCCAAGAAATGAGGACATAACCCTTCCCCCACCCTTCCCGGTTCCCTGCTGTGCTACATGTGTACCCATATCAAGCATTTATTTACTGCAAATATTCAAAGGGAAAAACTGTTGATGTTAATGATGGAAAAAAAAAAAAAATCAGGCCCTTCTATCTGTGTTTGCTTAGCCATAAGTGTGTATGATGCATATGAGAGATCATGTATCTATGTGTTTATCTGAGCCTGTGATTAGGCTACACGCAGTCTGATGGACACGTGACAAAGCTGGTGGAGGCTTTATCTGGTCCTGAAGTCCATATCTGGTTTGCTGGCGTAAAACTGTTTTTATGTATTATGGTCTGGTCTACACTGTAAGTTGCAGAAAAAAAAAAATGAAACTTTGTTTTTTTCCTCCATTTTTTACCTAAGCTTCTTAGCTTGCTTTCTGCATTCGGAGCTGACTGTTTCTGCTGTCCAACATGAAGTTCTGCTACTGCTTCTGAATAGAATTCTAAGTTAATGAAAGATACTTGGTCTCTACTGGCCAAAATATGACAGGGTAAAGCAGCTGACATAGTCATTCTTAACATTTTCCCTAGTTCAATTAAAGTCCATATCTGTAAACAAAAGTTCTTAATTGTTTCTGAGAACTTAGACCCCACTGATGCCCTACCCTTCATAACAACAATGTGAATTATGGTGGAGAAGAAAGAAAAGCCATTGCTTCTGTCATTTCAGCATAAAAGATGCATCCACAGAAAGGAAAACAGATACTACCAATGCAGTAGATCATAATGATGAATATCATACCTAGAAACAAGTCCAAGGTCAGTGATGAGTGCTTGCATCAAAACAAACTCCTTTCTTAGGAAAGCATCATAAAGATATTCAGAAATCCCATCTTTCAACCAGAAATTACCCATTCTGCAATATTTTACATTCCTTTGAACTCTGGAAATGCAAAGCAGTTGGAGGGTGGATAATGGAGCATTTAGATAGAGCCATCAGAAAGCCAAATGGGTATGTATACTCCCTGATGTTCATAGAGGGCGGCAGTAATTACTAAACTGATGCTGCCCAAGCTGAGACAGTTGTTTATGGAACTCAAAAACAGACCAACTGATGACTTCTACTATCTGTGCTATGATGGAAATTAGACTATTGAACATTATGGTCTCCTTTTATTTTAAATATCTTGAAGTTGTGTATAATTGGGATGTAATTGGAACTGGCTGATGGAAACAAATTGATTTTATATGTAGTGACCAATGATGGTAACAAAGACTTGCAAATAGAAGAATCTTTATGTTTTGTGAGATAGAAAGACTAATTTTATGTGGCTAGAATCTCACATTTCTTCTTCGTAATCAGCAAATCTGCTGCTTGAAGTGAATGCGAAGTGTTTCGCTGTCCATTCACTTCAGCAGGACACTATGATAAAATAGGATAGGATTAGGTAGGGTAGGATAGGGCAGGGCAGGGCAGATCAGAACAGAATAGAATA
This sequence comes from Gallus gallus, assembly GCF_016699485.2. Lineage (NCBI taxonomy): Eukaryota > Metazoa > Chordata > Aves > Galliformes > Phasianidae > Gallus > Gallus gallus. The sequence goes on from NC_052534.1 coordinate 107,840,872, forward strand.
GAGTAGGGATAGTTCAGTTGGAACAGATCTTCAAAGATCATATAGTTCAATTGCTTGACCTCTTCAGGACTAACAAAAAATAATGTCATATTACTGAGTGCATTATGTAAACGTCTTTTGAACACTGACAGTCATGGGATATCATCCATCGTTCTAGAAAGCTTGTTCCAGTGTTTGACCACCTTCATAGCAATGAAATTTTTCCTCGTGTTCAGCCTGATCTTCCTCTGGTGCTTCTTTGTGCCACTCCTACACATCCTGATATCAGTTCCCACGGGAGCAGATACCAGCATCTCTCTCTATTTCCCTTCCTCAAGAATTTGCAGGGAATAAAGAGATCACTTTGAGTCTTCTTTTCTCCAGACTGGACGTGAGTGTGCTCAGTCTCTCCTCATAAGACACGAATTTCAGTCCTTTCACCAATATTTTTCCCTTCCCCTGGATGCTTTCGAGGACCATAACATCCTTTTCATACTGTGAAGATCAGAATTGCACACAGTACTCAAGGTGAAGCTGCACCAACATTAAACAAAGTGGAGGAATCACCTCTTCTGATCGGTTGGCTATTTGTGTGTTTAATGTACCCTAAACCACTCATCTCTATTGGGCCACTTACATAAAGATTTGAAGCATGTTCTGGGATAGATGTGATAATATATTAAGAAAGATATCAGAATATTTTCAGGCAAAGTCAGCCAAGCAGATGAAGAGGTGCGAATATGTATGTGCTCCCTTTCTATAGTATAATCGTTTTTACTCTACACACCCTCTTCATGCTAGAATATTTTGCAGATGGGACAATGAGGCATAAAAAGAAGGTCCAAACTTTTGCTAAGAGAGTTTATGAAGGTCAGTGCAATCAGGCTGTGCCAGTTGACCCTGGAGCCAAAGTAGCATTCAGTGTGCCCATAAAACATAGCATTTGTGCCTTTATATGGTGAATACTTTAGTTACTGTTAGAAGTGCAGCATGCTCCTCATTTTCTTGGGAACCTCTCTAAATTCAACTTGCCATTTCCCCGTCTTTGAGACATATGGATATATTTTTGCAAATCTGTAACTAATTGATATGACAAACATAATAAAATGGCATACAGTGTTGAATATGCAACTATACCCATTCAACCACTACTAATTTTCTAACCAAGATTATTGCATAAACAGGCTTATCTTGAATCATGTAATTTTTCAGTTTTTTGTTTCCATCCCTCCTTCTTCTCTTGCTCTAGCAGCCCTCTCACTACCTTCTCCTACTTTTGTCAGCACAGAGCAATATACAGTTATTAATGTCTCCTCTTATTCCCAGTCCTTTCTGCATCTCTTTCCTGTTGTTGCCTCCAGTGACACGCAGTGATGATAATGGGATGCAGTGCCACTGGCATGCTACCCCAAAGCCCTACAAGGACTAGTTCAGAGGTAAAAAAATTGCTTAAAAAGCCAAGAGCTTCTCTACCTAAGGGGAGGAAAAAGCAATTGCTTTGCTGCGTTAGGATCCGAATGCTCCTTGCCACTTCCTAGCAGAGTAGTTTAGAATCAAGCACCACTGGATGATAATTGTTTTAACTACCATTGTGTTTCCCTCTTTTATCCAGGGGCATGTCTGGAGAGAATGGGTGAAGCTGGGCAACTGATGTCTGCCTAATTCACAGGGAATTCCTAATTGGATGGGATAGATCACCCTGCCTTCCCTTCTCTCCCTTCCACCAGCTGAGTGCAGTTTGATCCTCTACAGCTTTTCCAAAGAAGTTTATGCTATCTTTCCACGGTCAGTATAGAAGTAATGGACAACAACAGGAGAATCTTCTGAACACAGTCATGATTATAAACTCCATTTTACTACCACAATGTAGGGATGTCAAAAAATCCATATGTCATAATGATGTACAATTTTTGCAATATATCATTTGCAATAAAATGTAGCTCAGCTTCCAAAGTCTTTGCAGGGGAAAGTTAATGGTAGTCATGGCCATGCCAGATTCATTCAGAAGAAATTTTATTTTGTAATCAGACTTCTTACTTTATTTACCTGTACAACTGAGCATATAAATTCAGTCTCAGTTAAAGGAAGGGCGCGCTACCTCTGAAGAACAATCCAGAACCTCTAAATGGAATGCATGGGATTTTCTGTATTAACTGTACTGGAATGGAGAATGCCTCAGTGCTCCCACTGGTTGAGCTGGGAGCCACTTAGACCTCATTGGTAGGCTGCATCAGAGGCTACAGCAGGAATCCAGTTTACAGATGAATTGGGAGCATCAGCCACAAGCAGCTGGGAAGATATTCTACTAATGTACTACTTCATACCATATCTCCTTATACACTCCCCTGTGCAGCCCTGTTGTTTATGGGCTTGTGAGAGATGCCTTTTGCACTGGAATAGCAGATAAAAGCTGAACTGAGCATCTCTAGCAAACACTAGAGCATCACAAACAGTAAAAATACCCATATGTGAGGAAGAGAAACTTACCTCAAGCATTTCTCTGCTCTGTGTCCTGCCTCTGGCAGTCCTGTGTTATCCTAGTTGAAGATGTAGAGTGTCTTGGGCTCTGCAAAGACTAAACATGAGCGGTTACTTTTCACAGTTGCATATATTGATCGACTGAATTGATGATTCCTTTGCTGGTTGCAACCTGGTTCTGCAGCAACATAATAGGTGAGAAATGAAGCAAGTATGGGGCAAGCTCAATCCACTTATTCATGTTGAATCACTATGCATAAGGCTGAAAGATTTATAAGAGTTTGAATATGTTCTGACCTACCAAACAAAGACTAGTCTGGTTTAACGAGACTTAATTCTTGCCTCAGCAAAGGCTTGTTTGGTTTCCATTCAGAATTAGCTGAATAAGAAATTAAGGAGTTGAAACCAAGTTACTTGCAAGGAAATATCTTTCCTGGCACGCTAAGTCAGCTGCCTGTCTGCTAACTCTTTCTCCTTGACTTTTCTACTTCTGTTTATTTTATGTTCCACCTTCAGAAGAAGAGGTAGACAACTATGCTACATGTCCTGCTATCTAAAGCAGTATCTGGGAAAGTTAACGTGTACATTTAAAGCCTAGGGGTCAGATTTCATCCTTCCCGGGAAAGAGCTCCACACCTAAGTGTTCTCACAATTGAAAATATTTTTAGATGTTCCTATGTGAATGGCTTGAATGTGAAAGACCAGAAATAGCATGGCATCTGCAACCCTTCTAGATGTCCTCCCTGAAACCTTGAGTTCAGTGACAAAGTCAAGTTCAGATCAAACTGAACTTCAAAATCTGAAGCCCAGATCACCATATTTTGAAGGGCACGATTCCTTGGCTATACCCACCATAGAGAAATATTTCCTTTCAAGTACATTCCCTTCACTTTCCCTAGTATCAATTTGATTTGTAGCAGTATTAGTGGAAAAAAGGCTCCTTTTCCCTTTACTTCCTAAGATCTATATATTGTTTCTATACCAGAAACCACTTAAATCTTACAGTTCTGTAATGACACAAGTACCTCTGTGTGATTCCCAAACCATGCATCTGTACCACCCTCCTTTTAGCCTCTGCCTTAGGGTAAAATCAACTTTCTTTAGCACAGGCAGAGGAAAGGTTTGTCTCTCTCACTGTTCTGTTTACAGTATTATTTTCCTTTGGAACCATCAGTAAAATATTTCAGCTGAGGTACCAGACATTACCGAACACAATAAATTTCTACACCCTAAGATTAACAAGTGTGGCAATGAATGCAGTCTACCGATCAGACCGACAATTTTGACCCCTTAACCAATTATAGTTTATTTCCAATTTATGTAGTCTTTAGGAGAAATCATACTTTTTCAACGAGATGTGCTCAGACATAGTCTCTGAGATTTGCATTCTTGAAAAACCCTGAAAGCATTCTGAAGGAGCAGTGTTTCCACCATCACTTTGATTCTGTACAAGTTTAATACCAGTGAGAAGTCCTGTTGGAGTTAAAGTCTGTTCATCATGTCCTGCATTCCCTCCTTCTCTGAAGAGTCCACCTGATCTAGTGGTGCTGCTGTCAAATAATTATTCTGAATCTTGTCTGCCAATGCTTCCAGATTTATTTAGATGATGAAATTAATTGCATTTCTTGCATATTTTCCCCAGTATAAGTCATGGTCCGGAATTATTTTCACTGAAAATACTTGCAATATCTTCTGATGTTTTTGCAAAATTCTGGTATAGTATAGTATAGTATATTTATACGTGAATAGGATAGGCAACACAGTTCACTTTTGCTATAGACAACAGATTTTCCATCAAGCCTATGATACAAAATGACAGATCACTAGAGGAACTCATGAGTTTGTTCATTAAATCATTACATACAGACACATTTTATTTTGTCAGAATTAGTTTTGGCAGGTAATGTATGCACCTTTTCTTACAGACACATCAGTAGCGATTTCTTGCATCAGGAGTGGAATTGCTGATCACTCATTTTAAAACATCTTTCGGCTTGGTGCTTTGGGCATTCCTCTGTGATGTGAATAATCTCAGCAAAAAACTTTAGTCCGCATGAAAGACAGTGCTAACCTGAATCTTAACCACTCCCGCCACAGCTATCCAGGGCTCTCATTGTTCACAAACTTTATTAGTTAGCAAATAATGATTTTTTTCCTTCAGGGCTAGTGGTAACTATTCCAATAACCTGAGGGACCTTACTTATATTCTTCTTGGTTCTTATCAGAGGGAAATTTCTTCTCAAGTTTTGGCAGGTAAGCAGCCAGAATTGTTATGATTTATTTGGATAATAAATAAATAAATATAGCCTCTTTTAGATTTTAGAGTTTTGTACTATCTTTTTGTAGGATCATAGAATGGCTTGGGTTGGAACAGACTCTGAGGATCAAGAGGTTCCAACCCTCCGGCCACAGGCAGGGCTGCCAGCCACCAGATCAAGTACCATATCAGATTGCCCAGGGCCCCAACTTGGCCTTGAACACCTCCAGGGATGGGGTATCCACAACCTCTCTGGGCAGCCTGTTCCAGCACCTCACCATTCTCTCGGTGAAAAACTTCCCCCTGACATCTAATCTAAATCTTCTCTCCTTTAGTTTAGAACAACACCTCCTAGTACTATCACTATCTTTTGCCTTCTGAATCCAAAGATTGTTTTACATCTTTTGTTTTTCAGTGGAGTTTAGTAATTATACTACAGATTCTCATGTTGACCTCTGATGCTGAAAGCTTAGCTAGCTAAATGAGCTACTTATTGGCAACGGAGGCCTGACGTTTGAGACAGCTTTATCTATTGCATGGCTCTGGTGCTACTTCTTTAAGGCAGCTCAGCCTTTTGTGAACATCACTGAGCTTACCTTGCTTGGGAAGTCACGCTTCTCTTAATGCCTACAATGCACCAATCACAGAATATCCCTTACAACTAAAAATTAATCATTATCAGCTTTTTTTTTTTAGGGGGGGAATAGACTTGAATGTAAAATTTAAACATTAGTTATGAATAATAGGTCAAGAAAATGTGAGGTCTGTGTGATCTGAGACTGCCAAAGTAATGATCTTACACAATTGTTCGATAGCAATGTCTGATGCAGCTTAGTGGGAGTACCTCAACCATCTGGATACTTTTTATGACCGAAAAGAAAGAAAGAAAGAAAGAAAGAAAGAAAGAAAGAAAGAAAGAAAGAAAGAAAGAAAGAAAGAAAGAAAGAAAGAAAGAAAGAAAGAAAGAAAGAAAGAAAGAAGGAAGGAAGGAAGGAAAAAAAGAACAAATGCATTGGAGAAGAGTGGAGACTTTTGAGAGATCAGTTTAAAAGGAGGGATTAAAAGAACTGAATAGAGCCCTGAGGGGAAGCAACAGTCTACAAATGCTGGAAGATTGCAGACGTTAAAGAATGAAAACAAACATGTGAGGTACGAGGAGAAGGTTTAGTTCGATCCCCATTTCCCATGTGAAATGATGGGTGAGTTTCCAGATAAACTTCTTAAGAGAGATATCTATTAGCTTCTAATAGTATTAGGAACAATAGTGGGTGGGAATTTAAAAAATGTTAGCATGGTGCCTGGAAAAATAAGTGTGAACTGACTGTAGGAAGTAACTCTATATAGACTTGGAGATAGTTTAGCATAATCAGCTTTTTCCATCCATAACTGTGAGGATATTGTGCATTATTAAAAGCAGATACTTCTGGCCACTTGGCTATTAGTCTCTTACAGCTGTAACGTGAATGGTAGGTGTTAAAATCAGCCACAGGAGGGCTCTTGCATTATTTCCCTGCGAGCCTTTAAACATATTGAGGGTAATAAAGGAAGAAACCTATTCAAGCAAATATAGGCAGAGGCTAAAAAGATCAAGTCAATCTGTGCTCTAGTTTCTGTCAGTATACACAGGGAAGGAACTCTGAATCGTGAGCAGTTTGCTGTGCATTTTATTTCCCCTACTTGTAGAAGCAAGAGTTATTTCCCCTTCTGTGATTTTAGCCAGATGTCATGTTTCTCCAGTAACAGGGCACGGTTCACTGTATGTGTTAGAGACCTGGATATGGGGACTAAGGTAAAAGATAAAGTATCCTTGGTCATACTAAGTTTCTACTGCAGATTTCCTTGCTAGATTTTTTCTCATTTTTGCTTTCACAGTCTTCACGGTGAGTTAAGACCCATCATTGTCAGTGCCACAGCAATTTAGCTGAACTCCCAGAGCAGCATGCTGAATTCCTACAGCAGCCCACCAGCATACATGGTTTAGGATGCTTTGGATGCTCATGTAGGTGTCTGATCAGATGCGGTCACAAAACAACAGTCCTCTGTATGGATTCAATGAGAGCTCAGAATTGCTATCACAATTTGTTGCGACCAGAAAGCTCTATTTCTTGCCCACCCCTGAAAATTATTCCTTTCCAAATACAGGCATCAAAGGACCTCATGTCACATGGATATTATCTCTCTGAAAGTGACCATCTAGAAGCACCCGTGAAATGTCTTCTTTCTACTGATACATAATAAAATTCAAATGGTTAAAGTAAGTGAACAGTTTAATTAAATACTTAAAATTAAATTGATAAATCCATACTTTGGTTTGGGTGCCCCATTGGTTTGAGTGCCCCAGTCCACCACTTGGATGATCAGCCCATCCAGTTCCTGGCTTCTTTGAGATGGTTGGAGTCATAGGAACCTTTGTCTTTGTTTTTTTTAATTGTTTTCATTTTCTTGTTTGATTTTTTGTTTTTGTTTTTTGTTTTGTTTTGTTTTACTTTGTTGATGGCATTATTTTGTCAGATGTTTTGTCCTGGTCTACATCCAGGCAAACATCCTCTTTTGTGAAAACTCACTAAATAACAAAGAGGAAAAAGAATTTCATTGTGTGATGTATGACCAGCTTTTGTGGACATAGACATTTCACGTTACCCCACTCAGTCCTTCCTGAACCACTAAATGCCATTATTTTTCACATTTTTGGAAACATTCATTGTTGAGCTTCAATGGGAGATCCATCCACAGGTGCCAATGGGATGACCTGAATAGCAGGAGAATCTGTGATGTTTGTACATCTGCTCCTGGCTTGTTTAGAAAACCTGTCCCCCTCTCTGACACTTGTCTCCTTTCTTGGCCCACATTTTTGTGCAAGTCCCCAAGGCCCACCATATCTGACAATCAAGACAGCAAGCCAACAAGCAGCGATGAGCAGTAACCACATGCAGAGAATTCCTTCAGAGCCCCCCAGATTTCTCCCCATTCCCCTCCCCTCCTGTGTGCTTGCTCTTTCATACTTCATTGGAGAATTGTGTTATCTCTTTGAGATGTGAGCAGCTATGTGCAGGAATGTCTGCGGTGGCATGCAGAGGCACAGGCATGGGACAAGTGTGTTAATTGGTACAAACAGGGGCTCTTTTTGGCGGGGAGAGAAATAACAAATAAAGAAATAAATAGAGAAGAGATGAGGAGAGTGGGGGAGAGAGGGGAAAAAAAAAACCAAAAAAACATGCACAACTTTTTCCCCCCTTCTTCTTCTCTGAAGGAAGCAGCAGTGTCTCCTTGCAGAACGACAACCCTCAGGATACAGCAGTTGTCTTCAAATCTGTGACCATAAAAAATCATTATCTCTGTGAAATACAGCAATTTGGGAGATAATCAAACAGTGACCAGGGGGCAGAGCTGCCAATCTGAAGGATTATGCTCTGTGCACGCTTGATTCTGTCTGACCTTCCTCCGAGCCAGCTGTCAGCTTGGCGAAAACGCACACGGATCGACTCAGGGCACATTCATTAGACTGTCTTCGGTGAAGAAGTCATTTGCATAAAACCCCAGCTTTCTTAATTAGTACTTCATTTTTCCCTTGACTTATTTTGTGGCTAAGTTCACTCGCCTATTTTTTTTTTTTTTTTTTACTTGCCGAAAAATAAAATGGGGGAGGAGAATTCTCTCTCTCTCTCCCCCCCCCCCTTTTTTTTTTACTGTTGGGGGCAGGAGGGAATATGACTTGCAAATTAACCCAGTGATAATTAGCCTATTAACATTTTCAGAGATGTAGGAGGTTTCCAAATGTTACAAAAAAAAAAGAAAAAAAAAAAGGAAAGGAAAATCAGAAGGGAGGAAAAAGTGTGCGGGGAAATACTGCAGTCAAAATGGGTAACTCAACTTTTGTACTGAGGATGCTGAAATGTTGGGAAAGAAAGACATTACAGGACACATGGAAAAATCTGCTTACTTTCCACTCATTCTCAAAGATCGCTTAAGAAAATTCTACTTTATCATGTTCCTGGGCAAGCAATGGAATTATGTACTGAAAGAAGAATAAAGGTATATTTTTCTTCTATTGCAGTTAATACTGAGTGAACTAGTTGGATTTGGAGGAAATTAACCACATGTTGCAGGTTTACTTGCACTTTTCTTATATGCACTGAAAATAATTTTCACCTCACTTTAAAACTGTAGTGTCAAAATAAACTGCAAACTGTTGTATGAATATAAAGTGTTCCCTTAAGATGCACTACACTACACTGATTTAAATGTGTTATGTAATTGCTAGGAACAAACAAGCCACAGGAATGATTGCCTTGTGTTAAAAAGAGTGTATGGAGTAAAGAGAGATGCCAAATTAGTGCAGACGTGATCGAATTTGTTCTTCTGTTCAAAATAGATCTTAATGATGCTAGTTGCCTGTTTGATATTCTGCTCTTGGCGGATGTAGGAAGGTATTTGAGACTGCTCCTAACTTTAATCACAAACTAGCCCAACTCACATCTCAGCACCAATATCAGGGCATAATTATTGTGCAGTGGGAAGGGAAATCCTGAAATCTAAACAATATTCTTGTCGCTGATGAACCAGAGCCTAACAGAGAGAAGAGGAACACACATCTTGGAAAGCTACTTTTGTGGCAGCAGAAGTTCAAGACGGGAAAGATAGCTACAGTCAGGATAATTTGAAGAGTTGGGATCAATGTTTAGAAGATCAAACATTTCAGATAACCAGTTATTGGTGGAAACAAGTAGTACCGGGACCTATTCTCTGGTCCCAAGAGGAATAGGCCATGGGTAGGTTACATGCATACTACTACACTGCCTCAGCCTTCAAAATTGTATGAATGCATCCAAACTGCCTGAAAGGAGTCGTCCATCGTTTGGGACAACACTAGTTGGTCTGGAACAAAAACCATGCCACAAAGTGCTCTAGATACGAATCAGTGTGAACAGTAACATTCCCAGCACTTCCTTTACTTACACAGATGCACTCTCAGCTTTCCACTCTGGAGCTAAAGCTTCAATGTATGATTACATTATTAATTTATTTTCTTATTGGGCTTTTCAAGAAATGTACTTGAGAAGTTGCCATGAAATTTACACCACTACGTCATGATGAATCAATTTCCCTCCAAAAAAATTGTACTCCTTTTATATGTACATTATTAATACTAGTACTAAAAATGAAAATTAATGAAATACTCATGAAACTCTGCATGCAAGCTTCTGATAGAATGGATGAGACTGTGTCAAACTCTTGTTTTTCTTTTTGTCAGTTATATATAGGCGTGGGTTAATTGACAGAAGTGGACTGCATCCAAACTTCACCTACTATTGCCCCGTTCGAAAGGACTTCCACAATTCTGATCACACCATTTTTTCCTCTCATAATGTATAATAACAGTATTTCAAATGTGTCAAGAGCACTGGTTGTTATGGATGACTAACACAAACAGCACTAAAGTCAACAGAAAGATTCTGTTACGTTTAGTTGAGCCATTTAAACATGATGTTTCTCCCAGTTAATTTCAGAATTTTATGGGGACCTGTCAGAAAAAATCTAACATTTAGACTTTTATAATCTATTTCTAATCTGAAGAGACCCAGCTACCGATGAGGAGCTGTTCAGTAAAGCTGAATTAAAATAAGGACATAATCTATGTAAAATGTCTATATTGTTTTATTTTAATAGAAAAATATATCCTGTGGAAGAGCTGGATTTTGGAACTTACCAATACAGTTCATCAGTGAATTTTTCTGTTTATTCACAGTAGGTTTGGGGTATATCTGAAAGACTTTCAGCCTCTTAGCATTTAAATTCTGCAGGATATAACCTTTGATGAACTTCCATAGCCTTCTGTTGCTTTGGGAAAATTTACCAGACTGCATAAGATGAAAATTAATTTCTTTATTAAACCAGAAAATTCAGTGCTTATTCTTAATTTAGTTACTAGAAGAACTCTAAATTCTAATGATAACCTTTCTACACTACTTTAATGACTTCTTGTTGTCACCACACTCAGCAACCTCGTTCGTTCAGCTTTCAGCGTTCATGCTACAATTTCCAGACTCTTGGCGTAGATCTATAGGTCTATATTCACTTATGCCATGTGGAGTTTTCTTCTTATTCCATTTCCCTCTGAATTATAGTTGCAATTCAGAAAGGTCACTTTCTCAGATGTAAATAAAATGTTGTTTCCATGACATGCTCATATGAGTCCAAGAGCAGTCATCAATCACTGCTAGTTGATTCAGTACAGTAGCAGCTACTGTAGATCCTTATCAAAATTCACTTTGAATTTTCACTCTGGGTGAAGGTCATTTTTCCTAACTTTTCCAATCCTAAAATTATGCATTTAATCTATGCTAGTTTTCTAGGCTCCTACAACTCTGTTGGAAGGAAATAGATATACCAAGTAAGAAATGTTGTTAGGTGTTAGGTGCACCAAGATAGAAATCAATCCCAACTAAAAGAGACGTCAAATTTCTGATGGAATGAATTGCTCTTCCTAGGATCTGTTCTCTCTTTTCTGTCCACAGGGATATGCTTTTGCAGATAACTTAGTCAACACACGTTACTTTTTAAAAACTATAGTTCAATAAGGTGAGTGAAGGGTTTAATTTCTTGATTACATGACCCAGATAACAGCCTTGAAAACATCCTTGCCATTGTCGTAATTTCAATGTATTATAATAATTTCACAGTTATAATGTCATGGTCTGGTTCCCGAATTCACTTTCTGTCTTCTTGTTTTGGCTGAAAGCATTGGGAATCTTAGAAAAGAAGTTCTATTTTCTGTAGATACGCACCTAATGGTGTTCTTTTTAATTCATTTTGGACAGATCTACCATTGTTAACAAGATAGGTGTACCATGTGAGCTGGTGGTAGTTTCCTTCATTGAGGAAGAGGAAGGAGAATCATGATCCCTTGGAGAGTGGTTAATCCCACCTGCAAGGAGCAGTCAAGACAGTGGAGATGAAATGCTTTACTGAATGTGTCTGTTTGACTGCAGGAGGCTAGATGTCTAACAAATGCTAAGCTCCTAATTTTTTAATGACTAAACTGCAGCGGACTGTTGATTACGTTTGTGTATCATGTATAGTGCCACTGAATTTATTAGGGTTGCAGAAAAATAAAGCAGTGTTACAGCTTTCAGTGATTTGTTCAGCAAGCGCTCACAGTTTCTCAAAGCCACAAGCTCTAAATCTCCAAAATGTATTGAATATTTTCCTGTTTCTCTGAGCATTCCTGCATCTTTGTAAAACATCTAGGCATTTCTCTCGCATTATCCCAAGATTACAAGGCCTTTGGGGTAAGGAACACTTGAACTCTGTTCAGAAATCTCCATGGTTTATTCTAGTAGAGAAAGTGTGCTACGGTGCTACATGAAGGTCCCTGAGGAGAGCAGTATAGTTGCATCAGAATGGTACTGTTTAAGCTAAGAATTTGTGTCCACCTATAACATGTTATTGGTTCTTTGTAGGGTTGCTTCTCTTGAAATTCAAAGAAAGAATCACAGATTCCATAATTCAAAGGAATTTGGCATTCAAGGCCAGGCTGGATGGGACTTTGAGCTACCTGGTCTAGGGGGAGGTGTCCCTGCCTACAGCAGGAGGGTTGGAAGTAGGTGATCTTAAGGGTCCCTTCCAACCTGAATCATTCTATGATTCTATGATAATAAAATCCATCAGGCTGGATAGTAAACCCCAATACAGTAAAGATGTGCCAAGAGCTCTTGTCAAACGGACAATGATGCACCACCCTCACCTTGAGTTGATCTCTCCTTCCAAAACCCTTCTTTTCATTAGATTTGCAGATGCACCTTGATAAAAAATTATGTATGGAAATAACAACTGAGTATCCAAATGAGGTTTGATTCTTGAGAAAATAACAGAAATAATAATGAACTGTAAATTAATAAAAGACATATGCTCGTGTCTTCGCTGGGCTTAAGGAATACTTTACTCAGTTAAGGGTTCTCCTTAGCAACATCCGTCTTTTGTCACTCCTCATTATTTCACATCACATCTTCTCACTGCTCCTTGTTTTGTTCCCTGAATTGTTTTATTTCTTTTTCTGCTTTTGTTTTCTTTGCCATCCTTTCTTCTCTCTTTCTCTTTTTAACTACAAAAATCTAACCTAAATTTCCCTGCCTCAACTTAAACCCATTACGGCTCCCCCTGTCCTAGTTGACTAATGAGAATAATTATTGAACTATTTCTCAATGTGAATTATCTACTCAGGCTAAAATAAAAGCACCAATCTCATTTTCAGTGAAAATCATGAGTCTGGCCAACAATTGCGATCCCCGAAGTAAAATAACATGATTTTATTTACTAAGGTCTTCAGTCTATTCATCGTTTTTTATTAGCATTGAAATAACATAGGGGCAGGATTATATTGCCTTTTTTTATTATTTTTATTTTTTAATACGGCTGTTCAAGAGCTCACAATTAAAAAGCCTCTGTTAATACACTGATATTGCCATCAGGATCGAAAAGGGATTAGTGCCAGTGTTCTGGGCTGCTAAAGCATGCTCATACACACACACAGACTGGAATGCTTACTCCCAGAGAAAAAACACAGGACGTGGAAATAGGATTCTTTCTAAGATGCTCAAAGCATCAGCCAAAGGAGCGGATCTTTGTACTGCCTTGGCAGAGGGAATCTCTCAGCTTGTATAAAATTGGTGTACCTGACTCTTGTGTCAGCTTTTCCCTTAGTGTAGCTTGAAAATCAGCTACACTACTGCTCATCTGGGGCACGACTCCTGGAACCACAGGGAGCCTCATAAAATACAACACTTTCTATACTACTCTGAGTTACTCTTTGCGAGGGCAATACAGATTTCACTTGGCACTTGCAGAGATATGCGTTATTATGGTATGATATCTGGCTGTGATGGAGAATAGATATCTACAGAAAAAAAAAAAAAGGACAAAATAAAATATTGTCAGACTGCTCTGAATATCCTCAAAATTGGATAAAATCTTCCTCTAATGGAGGTAGAAATAGCTTTAAAAAACATGCAGGATGAAAAAATGCAAGAAAACAGCTGTAGTGTGCAAATTCCTAAATTCCCTCAGAGCAAGAGCCTTGTTTCTGTCAGCTCGGAAATCATTTAATGGAGCTTGTAGTGCAAGGGAATAACAGGGAGAACCAGGCTGTGTCACATTTGTCAGCCAGCATCAGGGAGGAAATGCGGGTTTGGAGTGAAGACATGGTGGGTTAGGGGCTTTGGGGGCAGCTCTTGCTGATGTCACAGGAGCCCCATGTCATTTTGATGTGTGGATCGACATCACCTCTAGAGAACAGTCCCGCTGTTCAGATAGCTCCTAAACCTTCCAAATCTTGTGGCTTGTTGTCTCTATCTTGGATATTTCTTGAGCTCACCCAGCGCCTTGGGGATATAAATAGTTTCTGATAGCAAATAAAGAAACTCTCCTTACATTTACATACCTACAGTTAATCACTGAACTGCAGTGGTGATGTAGGATAACAAAAACATCAGCTCACATCCCTTCAGCGTGGTCCTGGACCTAATCCACGTAAAAGGATAATGGCCTTTCGCTAAGAGAATTACACCACAGGCACCATTTAGTTTTCTTGATGTGGGTGCCATTTGAACAAGCAAGGGTAGCCAGAACTTCCCAAAAGGCCTTTGGGGAAACACGTCTCTCTGGGGTAGCAACAATAGGCCAAGCAGGACATTCAATGGATAAAAAATGGCACTAGATACCACCATTAAAGTGAGGAAAATGTTTAGGCTTATGTTAATTTTAGAGTAAAGAATAAAGCTAAAATCATAGACTTCAGCATTATCCAAAGGGCAGCTAGTAGCAATGCAGCGTTCTCATTTAAAGAGACTCTGAAATCACACAATCGCTTCACAGAGAATGTCAGCTTCAGTAAAAAGGGCATCAGATATAATCTTATAGCAACAGGCATGCTCTAATTTCAGTTCCTCTCAAAACAAATAAATAAATAAATAAATGGATTAATCAATTAATTAAAGCAATTAATATGTTCTTTGTTCCCTTGGTGTAAACGAATATTCCAGAGAACTCAAGAACATTACTTTACTTTAAATCAAAGCAGGGCATAACTATTTGTCTTAAATAAAATCAAAGTGTAAGTTGGAATGACTTCAGTTTCCTACGCATATTTATCAACAGGGTGTCGTCTCATCAGTAGGACGCAGTACCTGAAGGGTTCTGTTAGGTTCAGAATTTCACTGTACCAAGTGCTGTTCTTACTACAAAAAGGGCCAAATCCTGCCCTATTTGCAGTCTGAATAAATGAGATAAAAAAAAAAATCTGGGATAAAGAAATGAGATTGTGCCTTTTTTCAAAGACCATAGAATGAGGCACACGGCAATTAAGCACATTGCAGTCAAGGTCACATTGTGGTCTGCAATCCATAACATATCTATTTTTTGAACCCATTCTTCAAGCTTCGTAATCAAAGCTTTTTCTTTTTCTTCTTCTTCTTTTTCTTTTTCTTTTTCTTCTTCTTTTGCTTTTGCTTTTGCTTTTGCTTTTGCTTTTCCTTTTTTCTTTTTCTTTTTCCTTTTCTTTTTCCCTTTACCTTTTCTTTTTCTTTTACATCTCCTCTTTTTCTTTTTCTTTTCCTTTTCCTTTTATTCTTTACAGAGCAAAAAAATATTCTAAATTTTGCCTGTGATGTGGTAAATGGAGTCTCATATATATATGAGGATTCTCTCTTTATTTAATTTCTCCCATTTTTCATTTAGAGTGGCTAGGACCATTTGTCTGTTTGTTTTTGTTGTTTTTAGGGTTTTTTTTTCACATAGGTATCAAATTGCAATTTTACGTAAATCCATATAAAATAAAATAAAATAAAATCACTACCTAAACACCATTACCTGAAATTTTGAAACATTAAGACTTCAAAAGGGTTAATTAATTACATTAGCTGTGTCATTATCCTGGCAACATTCTGCCTCAGGGTGTATAGATCTATTCAGCTGCTGAGTTTGAAAGAGCTGTGTCCTTCTCTCACAGAAGAAAATTCATCAGACATTAAAAACATAGTCATTAACAGAACATATTGTTTTCTCTCCACCAGATTGGAGAACATCAGATGGAATAATCAAAACAAATATTAAATAAATACTTTTTTTTTTTTTAATATGGAACCCACATCACAAGCCAGAATAGAATTTTTTCCATGATAAATAGAAACTGCTTAATATTTATTGAATGTGGAGAACCAAACTCTCTGCAGATTCACATCTTTGCAGCCAAAAGTGGGTATAAAGTTCTCCTGTACTTGAATGATAAAATGATGCTTAGGGAGGTACAAATTACTGTATGAGATGTCTTTCTATATAAACAGGGTAAAAAAAATATAAAATAAAGAAAGAAATAGCCAAGATACTTAAAGATATGAAAGAGGTTCCATGTTAAGGGAGATAAACTAAAATGAGTCTCTTCAGCAAGGAAAGTAATTTTTCAAGGATGTGACAGATGCCAATGAAATCATGACAAACATGGAAAGAGTGAAGAAAGAGCAATTTCTTGTAATACAAAATCTTGGAGGTATCAAATGAAGGTGGGTTCAAAATGATTAAAGGAAAACACTTTTTCATGAAGCACGTAATTAAACTATGAAACTCATTGCCATGGGATGTTGTGAGTGTCATAAGTTTTCACGGGTTCAAAAAGCAATTAGATAAAAACATGGAAGGAAAATCCACCACAGAGTGATAGACAAAGAAATAACCCCCAGGTCAGGAAACTGCATAGCCACAGATTGTAGGAAGCTGGAAAGCTAAAATGTGGGAACATCAGTGTACATTTTCCTTTTTATGCTTTTTCCCAACAGGCAGTCATTAACTGGAGATTGTTGGAGACCAAAAAGCTCTGTGGATGGTCTGTGGTCTTACTGAATATATCTTCTTTTACAAAACAGGTCAGGATTGGTCTGAAAAATGTAGCCCGGGAGAAAGAGGAAATATTTTTGAAACTATAAACATCCTTCGTGTTCACATGGCATTGTACAATCAGGACTAATCCCTGTGGTTTCATCTTCAATGCAGTGGGCTTTGTAACATGGGGCACATGATGGGGAAGATGTCAGATGCTGTGTGACCACAGGAAGATCTTTCCTGCCAGAAGAACTTGGAACTGATGCACCAGAAGTGGTCTTGCTGGAAAATACTTTTAGTTCCTTCATCTAGAAAAAAAAAAAAAAAAACACATCAGGGTTGCATATCCTTTTTGTTATGCAAACTGTCACCGTGCTCTTCTTCTACCAAATGTTTCCATAACAAAACAAGACAAATCAAAACAAAACCAGTTGTTTTGTTTGGGAAAGGTCAGAGATCTAGAAGAAAATCTCCATTTGAAATAAAATAATTAAAAGCCCACAAAATGATCCCTGTTTTGAATTGTATAAAATGTGCTCGCAGTTATATCCTGATGTTGTTGCTGGTAAGTGATGGGTTTACATGGGAAAACACTCATGGCCCATGAGAGTACTTCTGATTTCACAGTCTGATTTAAATTATTTTCCCCTAGGCGTCCACAGGTGCCCAGAGTGAAATAACAATAGTCTAAATAGCTTAAAATGCTTTCCAACTAGATAAACACGAAGATGAAGAATGAACTTCCATGAGCACCTTTCATTCTGGCATAGAGAAACACAAACTACTGTGGGTAAATAAACATTTTCAGAAGGATATAAATTAATCAAATCAAGCTGACATATACAGTATAACCAAAAGGCTCTGTCATGACAGTGGGCCGTTCCCTAACAAAATTCACAGCCCTGGAAACAGCTGAAGAACACAGAAGTACCTTGAGAAGCAATCAATTTTTTTTTTTCTAATAGAACAAAAACAGATGCATTTCACCAAATATTATGCATAGAGATAGCGTTAGATGTGAGAACCGTTCTCTTGGTATTATCAGAAATTATACCATAAAAGCTGAACATGTGCACAGGATTTTGTGACTTTTTCTTTTTTTGCCATTTTGCTGTAATCACTGAGACTTTTCCAATAGAAATATGACAGCGATGTAACTGTAAGTACCAATAAGAAAACTGGAACATAATTTTCTTAATGATAAGAAAAAAAGAGTTTGAGGAGAAAAAAGTGAAACTCAACAACCTTCCAAAACTCCCAATTAGACTTCTAAAGCTATCTAAAAGGGAAAATCAGTAGTGGTTGATAAGCAGTACATTTTGGTGTTGCAGGTGCTAAAAGTGCATTTGTGAAGATGCCATCATGAGTTGACATAAGAAACAGCGTATAGGAAATATACAGAAAAACTTATGAAGCAGATTTATAGGCATGCAGATTGATGCTGAAGAACTTGAACACGTACAGCCAATCTTCACATGATACCAGGCACAAACTTTGGGATATCTGCACTTCCTCTCAAGGCATATTTACATTCTCGGGGATAAATGGGAATCCTGGCACTGGGTTTAGACCCATGATATGAGAGCAAAAATATAACACCTACACAGGTTGCAGGGACTAAGCACCCAGCTGCCTTAACATCTCTGTTAGCACTGTGCAATGCCTGCACCATCCAGGATGGATCCCTTAATAAGAAATGCCGTACAAGAGACAATGATTTTTCCCTTGTACTGGGCTTTTTGATTAAAAAATGTCTGGTTTTTTATTGTTAGGATACAGGGAGGCTAAGGGAGGTACTACTCGCAAACATACTATAATTTTTCAAGAAGTCACACTTATGTCGTCTATTTTTATTGTCTTTTGATTCATTCTAAAGAAACTCTTCGGCTTAGAAAGCTTTTTTCAGTTTAACATTAACTATCAAAGTCATGACATGAGCTGAAAGCTCTGAATCCATCTTGAAATGAAAATGAGGGAATTCACTGGCTCAACCCATCACTTCTCATGTGAATTGTGTAACCTGGGTTGATTTATGAAGACACTCCAGACTGAGTTCAGGTGCTTCGTGTGGTCATCAAGTGCAATTTGAGATGGTAAAGATATCCCAAACATCTCCAGAGAGCAGCCAGATGTATCTCAGGACTTTTGGGAAACATCTCAGGTGCAGCAGTTGGAAGTTAGTGCACAAAATGTTGTTGACTGTACTGAGCCCTTTGAGAGATTTACAGGCAGATTCTCCTTGATGGTCAGGAAGATATCAGGAACCCAGCTGGCCTGATTTTTTTCTTTATTGACTATACTTTTTTGAGTATAATACAGTTTCCTACATATATGTATTTGATGCATTACAGTCATCCAAGGGTGCCTGGTTTCCACTGCCAACTCTGGAATTGCATAGATCATCGCATGTCATGTGTCATATCTGCCACTCCCATGTAATTGTCTTTGCTCCGAAGGCTTCAGGTATCAACATCAAGGTAACCAAGCTGATGCCTACACCAATCTACCTGTTTAGGCACGTTGTAGCTATTGCAAATCCCATTGGGTATATCAATATTTAGGACTAGGTGCAATTTTAGAAAAACAGGGATATGCTTCATTAGAATTCCACTGAAATTCCCCCCTGTTGCTTCTACCAGCTACTGCAAGCCTACTGCAAACTTTCTGAAGTTGGGTACTTAAAGAAAGGCATAAGGGTCATTTATATTTTAAAGGTGATTCCATTGCTAATGAGTCTAGTTCCATATCCTACCCCCATAACCCCAGACCCTAAAACAGAACTTATGCAGCATGCAAGTGCTGAAATCCAACAGCAATTATGAGTTCCTCTGCTGCTGCATACACTGAGGTTTGATTGCTCAAGATGTGGGAAACTGAACTTTCCTCCCCTTGCCAAAGGGGCTGTACCACCCCACACAAGTGGAGTTTTCTGGCCTCCCAGTGCTTACCAAATACATTCTGGAATATACACTCCAAACCCCCTTTTGAGTAGAATTTAGAAAAACTGTTTGGCTATACAGATAAGAACAATGTGCATCGGGAGGGAATAAGAACCTCTACACAATCATCAGAAACAGCTCAAGAAATATCTTGATTCCAGTGTGTCATCCTCAGCCTTCATGAGTGCGACAGGTGAAATTAGTAAGTCCTTGGAACAAGATCTGGAGCTCAACTTCATGTCTGTGTTATACTATGCTGCAGTATGCTTTACAGTTGTGCTCAGTTGTCCTATCATTGGCTTACTGTTGGCAGATTTATTTTCTATACCAAGAACAGCTTTGAAATAGAGATACCACCTTTATTTCTCCTCAGAAGTTCTTGCAAGCTGATCCTTAAGTCAGACTGCAGAAAGATGGGAGGTCTGAGTGCACATCCCTCCAACAGAGAATGGAAAAAACAGCATTTTCTAAACCCTAAAAGTCTCTAGGTGGTTATTTTCAACATCATCTGCCTACTGAACTTCTATCTCCTCAAAATCAAAATTCAGTATGTCCTATCCCATAGAAAGCACCAATCTACCCAGTTAGTATTATGGATGTCATTATAGGTATATCCAAGTACATCTCCTGTTTGCAAGCAAAATCCAAGGGGGAGGATTAGCTTAGTAGATTGTAAATCATCATTATGCAGAGAGCAAATACATAACATTGTACACACATGTTTTTATCCCCACATTTTTAAAGATATTCAACTATTTTAATAGGTTTTATACCAGCTCTCCATGCTGGATGAAATGTATTTATGGCTTGTGGGTTTGGTGGCTGGAAGTTACAACCACAGAAATTTGTAAATGATTTGCTACAGTAAATAATGTGGGAACTTAGTGTCAATGTGTGGAAAATAAATAACTTGCCCTATGAATATTCATAGTACTCTGAGCAGAACAGGGAGATACTCTTGACTGTGGATCTCCTTTTTTTCTCTGCCTCCTTTTCCACAGATTATATATTGGGTAGAAAATGAAATATTAAGCAGAAATGGTATAGAATGGATTTCTGTTTCACCAGGGAATGACAGATGAAGTGGAGCAGATACCTGTTGAGCTTACAGAGCTGATCCATCAGCCTCCTGTGTGACCCACAGCTGTCATCCTCCTACAAATTAATGTTTACCCCTTTTAAATACCTTCATCTTGGGAAGGATTGGAAAAAAAAAAAAAGGGGGGGGGGAGGGAAAAAAGCCCAAAAGGAGGCCATGTCTTTGTGAAGAATTGCAGGGAACATACTACATCATGAGATAATTATAGCTCAGGCCTGTCCGAATGTCATTCTGCAGTGGTGAATTATAGGCATGAGGCTGCAGCTCTTCACTTTCTTACTCATAACTAAATCAGAATCCTTTTAAGTTTTAATTAATCTGCTTAGCTTTCATTGTGAGGGAGTTGGGGAGTGGGTACATAAGGCAGATTAACCCTTAAATTCACAAGTACTTCCACGGTGTCTCCTCTTGGGTTATTTTTTTCTTAAGCACCTGAGGGAGTAAGCATTATCAGGCTGACGTGGGGGCCTATTAGACATTGATATATATATATATATTAATTTGACAGTGTCTGACTAGTCCTCTCTATTTCATTATCAAAAACCAATTAATTTTCTGTAAAAGCATCAAATTAATTACAAAATAATATGGAAATATAAAGAATGGAGGAATTTCCCTCTCCTCTCCTCCTACCCTTGCCTCATTATGGGAAACATGTTGGGCCCCTTGGCAGCAAAGCCCTATTAAAGAACTACAGACCGTCTAGCTCCTCATTTAAAATTCTGTTGGCGGTGTCAGGAGGCCTATGTGATAAGAGTAAGTCCATTTCCACCCACAGGGATAATTTCCCTATTCCCTGGCATAGAAAAATACAGTCACAAAATCATTAGAAATCAGGCTGGAAGACACTTCAGGAGAATGTCCATGACATCTACCTGTTCACCTAAGTGTTCAGGCATGGACACACTACATCCTTTCCAGGTGATTTACTCAGTTTTGTGAAGATCCATTTCATTAGAAAGATATCCCTACTACTGCTTCTGTTCCTAATTATTTCTCCCATACACATGAATATGGAAAACTATTTTCTTTTTCTACTTCTTATGTGACTTTTAAATATTTTAAAACTATTATTACGTCCTCATTGGTCTCCTTTTGCTCTTCTTTCTATCTTTTCTTTACAGGAAAATTTCATTATGCTTATTCTGCTCTGGGTTGTTGAAGTGAAAATAACAGGAACAGAATTCATTAGCAGATTGATGAACCCCTAAGTAGAGATCCATGCTTTAGATGCACAAATGGATGTTCACTGCTGTTTGAGATGTCCTAGGATGTTCTACCTGTGCTCCAGTGACCAGTCTGGAAGGTTTGGAGTTCTCCTTAGGTCCTGTTCCTTTTCTGTTATATCTGGAGAGAGACTGCATCTAAAGTGACAATAGATATCATGTTTAGACAACAGAGCTGATATATGTAGGTGCCTATAGAGAAAGAGAACAGGCTTTCAAAATGCTCAGTGGAAATCTAACCCAACAAAATTTGTTGATAGAAATAGATGTTCAGGTGACTAACTGAAGGTGTTTCTTCACAAACAACCTGAATTACTTTCTGATCTCCCTTGACTTAGATATGGATGAATGTCCGCTGACTGTAATAGAAACTTAAATAGCTGGTACTATCATGGATGCTTAGAGATAGACTAGAGTTGACTTCCAGACCTCTTCATGTGACTCCTACACGAACAGTGAAGTTACACACATTAACATATGGGGAAAAGAATACTATATATGAGAGATTTTCACAAAATGGAGATTTCAGGAATTACAACTGAAAATGTCAGGATACTGAATATGTACGTTTTCTACAGGAAATTGCTGGCAAAGACCAAAACAATATATCTTTAAATTGTCATCAAGGGCCTTTACTGATGCTGGGAGCATGTGGTCCTCCCCAAGGGACTCACTGAATATGGCCATGATATTTCCATTATACTCTCTCATTTCTTAATATGCTGTAGAGGTGAATTAAGAGTAAATACAACCACACTTTCTAAGCTGGATCCTTTTCATATAACTTCAGTTGTCTACTAGACTAAGATATGTGTCTGGATTCAGATAAGATATGCTTTTCTGGATCTGTTAATAAATAGGGCAATCTCTATGCATGTTTCCGTATGCTTTCACAGACAATGGAACTGAGGTGCATGGGAATTTGCACTGAAAAACAGATTTACTGATTGAGTGTTTTTATATGTAAGAATTGTGATTTATATAACTGTGACTGTTAAAAAAATTTCACTGTGTTTTGGTTAAATCTACAGTTCTACTGACCAAATCCAGTTGGCTTCCTTCCTTAACTCATTTATTTTTGTGTTTCTTACTTACTAAATATATTGAATCTAGATTTCTTATTACCTAACAAATGTTATCTGGCTCCAGAATTCACTATCTGAAGGTTCTCAACATTCCAGCAATGTATCATCACTATCTCATTTTATTTTTACCCTGAATTCTTCTTCTAGATCACAATTTAAGCAACAGGAGTATGTGGAGCCCTAAAGCAAAAACAGCTCCATTTGGCAGCTGGTACATTCTCCTTAAGGCTATCAGAGCACAAGTATCTTAGACACTCAGAGGACTGAAGGAAGAACTGAATTTTGTCACTGTAAAAATTAGAGTTTCTCTGGCATCGCAGTAGGGATGATGATGGGATGAAGAGCCCCAGAGATCTGAGTCTTCTGATTCTGCTTCTACTCAAACTGTGGTGATTCCTGGGGTCACTCTTGCAAGCACCCTTTTTTTTATCTAGTGTCTCTCACCCAAGATAGCAGTAGTAGCCAAACTCCACTTGTGCAGTGTCATTTAAAAGAAACATTTTTGTGCAGAGACTCTGTAACCCAAAACACAGCTAGGTGACAAGTTTGTTTGCTTACATAAAGATTAATGTCACCACAATTTAGAGACAACAGTGTAGATATGTGAATTAACTGTATTCTTCCTTTTTAGAATTAGACACTTCTAGATCTCAGACCTGAAATATTTTAGATTTTTACCAGAAGAAAGATGAATTCAATTTTAGAAGTATCTGTTCGTCACAACTAATCCTGCAAGGAGCACAGGTTAATTAACTCAGATGTGGATATCAGTCTAGCAGACAAAGTTAATGGAGATGAAACCACATTTTAAAGCATATCTATTCCAGCACTACCTGAATGCACCTGTTCAGCAGGTACAGAAATAAGAGTGCAATATCGATGTCTATTTCCATTTAAAACATGCCTGAGAAACTTATCAGTCAGTGAGACATTAGTAATGGGATTTAGAAATATTTAACACAAATTCCACTCATTTACTATCCAGAGAAGTCTTGAAAATAAGATCCAGACTTCGTTTTCTGCTGCACCATTCATTCCGTTGAGCTGGGCAGATTTATACTAGCTAAAGATTAGGATCAAAATATAAGCCTAACATATTTAAATGCTTTAAGTATTTATCCAAGGCTGTTTTGACTTGCCTTCTGTATTTAGCTGTGAGTCAGAGGAAGCTTTAAGTAGCATATTAGCAATTATTAGCCAGCTTAAGCTTTCACTGCACATTGGGAATCCAATCAGACTTTCTCATTCTTTTAATTGTTATTTGTTAGAGAATGAAAGAAAATGTCTAGTTTATCTCCGTAAAATAAAAGGCTGAGATAGTGCTTTGAGTAAAAATGTTCCATTGTCATGCTTGCCAGAAGTTGGGAAAAAAATGAAGAGGCATGGAGTGGCATTTCTCAACTTCAAAGGACTGCACAAACATTGGCTGCTGAATGCTTCACCACCCATTGCTCATATTTGATGATGGAAAGTTGTAGTCTCAAGGGAGCAGTGTCAAAGATAGCTTTATCAAGACATGAGCGGAACTCTTTGCTTTTCCTAACCTCCTGAGCTGCTGGAAAAAATGCTGCAGTGTTATGGTCCTTATGGACTATGGTCTAAAAAAAAAAAAAAAAAAAAAAAGATGAATTTAAACAATACCATGCATTTAAATGTCAAGGTGCAAAAGTTCACATTTTCTTAAAGTATTAATTTTAAATTTATTCGGTTTTTATCCAAATCCAAATAGTTGGTTATACATAATTTGTGGCTTCAGTAGCAGTCAGAGTTAATGTGAGTTCATCCGCTTGTGTGCAGTTATTTGCAGAAACTTTGCCCACATTAGCTAGTGGATTGGCTGGAGAAGCTTTAGTGGCCATTTGACCTTTTGTTAAATTCTATGTTTTGACATGTAGTCAGAGACTTCAGAGGAGGCCATACAGCTCTCTACAGCTACCTGAAGAGAGGTTGTGGTGAAGTGGGGGTTGGCCTCTTCTCCTGTTTACCTAGTGAAAGACTAGAGAGAGTTTTATCAGCAATGAATTAGGAACATGAGTGTGTCAAGTTTGGAAAGAAGAAAAATATGTATATAGATGGAAAATGTGGGTTTATCAGCATACTGGTATTGAGATGACATTTCAGGGTTTAGGAGGAAAGTTGGGACAAGGGGTGAATTGTTTCTCTATAGTTACTAAATTGCTGGCATGCCTCCAGATATCGTCCCGAGGAACTGTAAGGTTTGCCAGTACTCGAGGTAGGAACTCAGTCACAGTGGGCTCTCCCTTCCTCCACTGAGAAACTTCTCTGTACCTTGTCATTCAAACCAGCTGGATCCTAACATCAACAGTGGTCCTTACAAACATGCTATCTCATTGACTTTTGTGTGTATGTTACCTGGGAAGCTGTTAGTCTTGGTAGTCATTTCAAAGACTGGATTAGCACTTCTAAAGTATGGCCAGTCATAAGACAATGCCAAATTTTGTATCCTGAGCTCTGTTTACTAAAGTATCTCTAGCCACAGCAATCAACTCAGAGTATGTGATTAAGTATTTTACATTGAAGTGCCTACTAAAATGTTTTTCACCAGGACTTATCTATTTGAGGACAATGAGAAACCAGACTCACTTAAATCATTAGCACATAGATATCCGAGACCAAGAGAGTCTTAGATCATGGTTTCCATAGAATTCTTTGAAGGACAAGATATTTTTTAATTAGACAGATAGATGTGCAGCCAAGAAAAAACAAACAAACAAACAAACAGTATTTTATAAAGAATGAAATTATGGTGTTGCTTATATTTGCTAAGATTGGATGATCTGTTGAAGTAGGTGTAACACTGGAAGGGAAATAATAATGAATGCGGCTGAATCTACTGGATGGTGTTCAGAGGTTGTACCTATGATCAGCTCAGATCTGTATATGAGGAAAGCGGTGCAGTCACTTAGGCTGGGATCAGAGAGGATGAGAAATGTCATTCTCTGAGGTTCTGCATTGTGTCTTTCCTGCAATATGTTCTTACCTCACTAGTGAAGCACATCCTACAAGTTGGAAAACACTGGAAAAAAGGACACATTATTCAGCTTTCCCTCTTGTACCCTTTAGTCAACCTGAGTTTAAATTCAGGGCACAACTTCAAGAATAACCCCTAAATATAGAAAATTAGAAAAATTATAGCCATTACCTCTCAATTTTCACATACGAATATTATCCATATCACAGCATATTTAACAGTGTATTTAATCTTTGACTTAAGGCAGCATATCAAGGGCATTTTGGTACCTTACATGGAAAACAGTTCATGGTGCCCTTAAACTAAAATCAATAGGACAATTCAGTAAACACAAATGTCAAGAGGTACACCTTCGTTTCAGATTCAGTCACGAAGGATGAGATTAAGCTCACACTGAGAAGAGCAAGGAAGTGGCCTTTCCTGGCACCAGTAATTAGAATCTGGGATGGCCCCAAAAATCCTCTTTTTATTTTGAACCAGTCTGACAAACAGAGCGAGTAACAGAACTGGAAAAGACAGAGAGCTTGGCAAAAGTCTGCAAAATGGCAAAATCACTGAAACTAACTGGGTTATTATAAAACATGCGAAGAGGAAATACTCCCCCCCAAGCAGGGCATGTCAGTTGTATGGACATGGCTTAGAAAAGCAGTTACTTAAAGACTATGACTTATGAACCTCTAAGACAGAGGCAGCATAAGTGCCATAGGGGTGTAGTGCAGATGAGAAATGAATTAAGCACAAATGAGAAGGAGAAAACTGGAAGAGTCAAGGAAAGTTTCCAAGGTGGAAGAAGACATGCCCTAGGAAGACATGGGAAGTTGGGGTGAAAAGATATTTTCCTATAGGCACAGACCTTGTCTATTATGTTTTACGGTATTTCAGGAATTAGGTTAGAGGACAATGTTTTAGTTAGTAGTTTACAACAATTGTTCTTTTCATTAAGAAAGGAATATACATATACCTACAGTTTATATTTATTCCCAGAACTGTTTGCATACTGATGCTTATACACCAGTGTACTTGTGAACACATATATATAAAAAAAGAATAATTTTTTTCAGTGTGCTTTTGTACTGTGCCTTAAATCTTCTTCAAAGAGACTGAAATGTTTATGAAAAAGAGGAGTTTATTAGGAACATGAAGAACAGTCTGCTGATCGTAGTCAAAAATCATGCTTTGGAACACAAATGCTACACTTACGGGTACTTTTATTAGGTCATATCTATTGAGGGATGAAAATTTATCATATATATGATATCATATACCACATATACCACATATATACCACATACCACATATGATATCATATATCAGTAATGTCGGCCTCTTTAATGGATATATCTATATAGATATATGTATATATCCATTAAAGAGGCCGACATTACTGATAATATCAAAAATTAACTCATTTCTCTTTTTAAATTGATGACTTCAGTGGCGTTTTTTCCTTATCTCTCAAAATCTACTATTTCTGCCATCTTATCTGAGGTTGTACATAATAATGCTGCTACTATTTTGCTCATGACATGGCATCGGCATCCATATTGTTTTACAAAGCCATAAGTGATCATTGAATGAAAACCATTACAAATATGCAGAGCATTCTTTCTCTTTCATTATTATTCTACCAATACTCTTTACTGCCCCATTCTACTCAGTGCACCTGCACTGCAAAAATTAAAAGTAAAGTCTTTTGCAACAACACACATTTTGGTAGTGCTGAGATTTTGACACCATTTCCACAGGACAAAATTTTAAAAATCACTGGGACAATCAGGATAATTGCTTAAGGTTGAAAAAAAATAGCATCCTATGGAGCTTTAAACTTGCCATGTATTTTTGAAAACCTCAGATAAAACTTTTGCAAAAGTTGCAGCATTTTACTTATTTCTAGATCAGTAAGTTACTGCAAGCTGCCTTGTGGGCCATTTGTTTACCAAGAATTGAGAGACAAGGTGCTACTCACAACTAGAACTCGTAAATATTACAAAGTATTTGTGGACATGCATTTTGAATATAAATTAGAAAATTTCCATTACATATGCTATTCTCTTTTTTCATTTCCCATTATATACTCAGCAGTTTTCTTGAAGAAACAGAGCTTTATTAAAGCTCATACAAATGCTCATTTCCCCAGTCTACGATCCAACACAAGGAAATACTGATAAGGTTATCTCTTTCTTTTATTTGACTTATTAATTTTGCTGAATATATTCAAAGATGTGGTGTACCCTTCAGAGTAGACAATGCAAAACTCAACATTAGAGGAGTAAAAAAACATGCTTATTGTGCAATGCTGTGATAGGTCAGCTTTTGAACTTGAGAACTGCTGGTGTTCACAGTTTCTTAATAGCAATTATTCATTATCTCCAAAAGATAGCTTCACGTGCACTGAAAAAGCTCAAGAATCAGAATTTCTTGCCTACGTCCAATAAAATACTTCAACTCAAAGGAAAATTTAAAAATTTAGCTTAATATATTAGGGCAGTCAAGGTCAGTCTGGATGGGCTCTGAGCACTGATGGAGCTGTGTGTGTCCCTGTTCATTGCAGGGAGTGGGGCAGATGGCCTTCCCTTCCACATCCAATGACTACTATTTCTATGAGCTCATATCATTTTACATCAATACCAGTTTCAAATGTGATTTTTTTCCCTACTTGATCAAAATGTTAATTGAAGAGTTTGTTCTGTAGCAATGTATTTGGTGTTATCCTATATAGTAATAAAACCCACCACCCTGATCTGGCGGGTGGAAAACCTGCCAATGGCAAAGTGTTGGAACTAGATGATCCTTACGGTCAGTTCCAAGCCAAGTATTCTGTGATTCTATGATTGTCTCCAGGAAGTAAATGCACAGAAAAAAATATCAGGGTCAAATATTTTTCAAACATTAAACTCAGTGAGCAAGAATAATTGAAATATTCAGCACACACCATTGTGCTACTGTACATAGAAATATTCAGTACATTTGCCTAAGACCTGTAGATTTACCAGGTCCTTCATTTTACAGTCTGTAACTGGGCTGCTGGAACATCCAGTATGTTCACTGTTGGGAGGACAATTCAATATATATCACTATATATCAAATCCCACTAAATGAATACTCAAATGGGAAAAACAAAGGCATATTTGTTGAGAAAATCACAAACGTACAGTTGCTCAGTAAAGAGGTCAAAAGAATTTTCCTTACTAATACTGATGAACTGTTCCTTTATAGAAACTTCCTATTCCCAAATGTCTATGTTTGGCCTGGCGACCAGTCAAGAGGAATTCCCTTTAGAAATGCACAGTGCATAAAGACTTTTGCTTTGTATGGTTTACTGAAGTGTCTCTCGTTTGTTTTCTTTTGTTTCATTTTTTATAAATATATATGCACTTGTATGCAAATAATATATATATATTCTTGCATTTTATATATCATTTTTATACACATAAAAATGTCTGTGAGCATGTACATATTGATTGTTCCAGATCAGGCCTTTGTAAATACCAGTACCGAGAGGCCTCACTGGAAATACTGGGGGACAAAAAGCATAAAGTTTAAATAATTCTCTTGGTCTTTCAGAGGGTTCATCATTCCAGGCCAAGTTCCAGACTTAGTGATTATGTAGCTTAAGGGAAGCTCACAGAGCTGGAGTGTACCTTCCCTAATACTTTCAGTAGTTTTGGGTATTTTGGGGCAAGGTGGTATGTCATACCATTTGTCAGATGGTGCTAAGGCTATTGAATAAAGCAGATAAGACCTCATTTTAAGTCAAAATGAGGTTCTCATTGGCCACAGCTGTATGTTTGCATTACTTCTAGTATGCACTAAGGTAACAATTTGGTCTTCTACAATCTGTAGTTATGGGGTTTTGTTTGTTTGTTTGTTTGTTTTTCAGGTGGTGTAACTGATTCTCATAAGGCCTTTTTGTATAGCAACTTGGGTTTTTTTTGTTTAAACAACCAGCTTCACCCACCTGAGCTCACACTGAGTGATCCCCTTCCAAAAGAGCTTTTCTGCTATCCGCTCTGCTCAGTACTTTCTGCATCTTGCTCAAAATACTCTGAGACTTGCTGAGTTTGTGCTTTTGCTTTCGTGATGGAGATCATCCAGTGTAATTGAAACTTCCAAGAAGCAGTGAGAAGCAGTGTTGTTTCTGAAACTAAATGGATGGGGGGAAAAAAAAAAAAAAAAGAAAAAGAAAAAAATAGAAAAGAGAGAGACCTGCAGGATGCCTCTCCCAAAGAACCCTTGAGGAGAGATAGCTGGAAATGATCATCCATTTAAAAAAAGATACAATGTTCTTTCTCATGCAAATTACCAAAGATCCAACTCCCATAGTTTATATCCCAATAGGAGGAAATACAGCAGAGCTGACAGATGTCATCAGTTGACTTAAATGACTGCATAAAAATTCACAACGTAAGTCTTTTATCTCCAAACCCTGCATGTTTAAAAAAAAAAAAAAAAATTGTGCCAGTGGTTATAGGCTGCTACTTTGACTACTAAGCCTTTGTAACCTGCAATTCTATGGATAAACAGTTCCAAATTATGTGCCTTGTTAGACTTACTCAACAATATCAATAATTGTGATATAAAATGTGAAAGACATAGATTTTTAAAATAAAAATAGGAAACAACCAAAAAATGGCTCTTGTGCATGCATGTTCCTTTATGATCCAACGTGCAACATTTTTATAGGCTGTATGTCTGAGAGGAGGTATATATAATGATGTTTAATGTGTAGTTGAGAGAAAAATTATTACAGTTTTATGTATAGAGAAGCCATATAACAAAAGAGCGGTAGCTAGTGTTTGCCCTTATATGAGATGCAGCCATATAATAGAGAGCCTTAAAGCTAGGGTTTACTGTACTTTGGGAATTAATCACATAAACTATAAATTGGGTTCAACAGGCTGGCTGGGTAAATAGGCGCAGCTAATGAGGACACTATGAGATCTTATAAGAGCGCTGACTGCCCCAGGACAAAAGTGCCGAGCTGCACCTGATGGAAAACTAGAAGACATCAAAGCATAAAGGATTAGTGCTCTCACAGTGTTGAGAAATGGCCAGGGGGAGATTCACCAACTTATTACCCACATCCAAGCTAATCCTGTTATCTGCAAAATATGACTGTGTTCAGGAACTGCCACCACCGAAACTTGCAGGAGACTAATTCTGTGTTTACATGGACAAAAGTGTGGGGAATTTTCATCTGGGCAAAGAATATAAGAGATGAGAATTTTTAAGGGTTTCCTTTGTATCAAATGCATGAAGAAGGGAAAATATAAGTTTAGGTCTTTAATGTTCGTCTGCATCCCATACAGGCATCCTACAGGAGAAAATTCTTTCTCTAAGAGTACAGGGCAAAAGTCACATAGAATTTATTCTCTCTTGTTTAGTTGGAATGTAGTTGCACTTTCCTAAAAGAAAAACAAAACACATTGAATGTAACTTTGAAGATAAGAGGGACTGATGGTCCCCTAGTACTCCTGCCCAGGAAACCTTTTGTGTCTGCCTGATGTTTTCCCTGCTCAACAGAAGGTGAAAAATATCCCAGGGTCCTTCCCAGCACACCACAAAATATAATTCATTACTCAGCCTAAGGTATGTGAATAGGCTCACATTCTTTGAAAAAAGGTTTATAATTACCAATGCTGGAACTCAAATCTTTTTTCTTTTTTAATGCCAAATATCCATTTGGCATAGCTGGCATCTATGGCAAATAATGGACCTCATTTTTTTACTTTGAATACACTGAAATATGCCCACATTGTACCTTTTGGAGCTGATCATCCCAAACATTAGGGATGATGTCTCCATATATTTAATCTAAACAATGAATTTGCTCCTGCCTTTCAGTCAGCCTTAAGTGCCAGGGATGGTTGCCTTCAGGGCAGAGTTTAGGCATAATTACCCAGGGAAGCCAGTGGCTAAATATTTATATGGCATTAAGGATCTTGGAGACAAGAATTTATCTAGCTATTTAAAGGAAATGATTGATTCTGTAGGTTTAGTTTTTTGGGATGTACGAATGTCGCAGTGCTAGCTGATAGGAAAGCATCATCATAAGGATGGCACTGTCTGTAAGCTTCCCTTGGCTTCCTAAGTATTCCTTCTTTTTCACAGCTCCATACCTGGGCCAGGAGAATACTGCAAGCAGTGTTCTTCCATGAACAGTGGAAAATAAGCTTCCTTGTGATAAATCAAACTACTGTGACTTGCCTATCGTTTTTTTTTCCGTTTCCCCAGCTTATTCAATTCCAATAGATCCATGCCGTTTTTCAGTTTACTGAAGGATGTGTTGCAGTTTATTGAACTTTCTCAGAAATTGGGAGATACATTATACCCACATCCTTAGCTGGGAGTTCAGACAGCAGAGCCTCTAATAAGGAAGGAAAGAAGAGAGTCAGCTGAGATAAAACCATATCTGAAGGGTAGCCAGAATAACAAACTAGAAAATGGGAGAATAACAAGGGACAGATTTACATCCATTAAAAAATAATGTAGTTACACAGAGCCCTGATAATTATATAAAGTTCTCTGATTTTCTGGTTATGGACTGAAAAATATTTCTTAGTGCTTACTGAAATCATAAAGAAGAAATTGCAGAAAATTAAATAGAGTACATTAAAAAATGAAGAAAAACAAACCCTAATCCCTGCCTGGAACCTGTAGGTACTGGCATAGTAATCATAAAAAATTATTCTCTTTCTTATTTTAGACTCCTACTGATCAAATGGGAAGGAAAATTAATAATATTTACAAATGATGTGTCTTTTGCTTTTGATTTGACATCCTAACACAGAACAAAAGCCTTGGAAAATGTATCAACAGCTAAAGAAAAGCATTACATTTGAAGCTGTGATTTATACAATTGCCCAATTTAAGATTGGTGAGCATTAAGAAAAAGTTTTATTTTTTTTAAATATTCCCTGATGTCAAATATTTTGTATTTTTTGTTCGAAGTTCCATTTATGCCTATCATTTTCTTCTGATTTTTTTTTTTTCCAGTTTTCTTCTGTCCCTACTTGTAGCAAGTTCAAGTAGAATAATCCTTATACATCCTACCTTTGGATGTTTCTGAATATATTGGTTGTGTGTTGGCAAGGCAGTTTGTGTTAGGAGTTCAAAGATCTGCATCTTAAACCTTAAATACTTCTGAAAATCTTAATTCACAACACATGGATCTCAGCATTGACTGAGATTCCCCCAAAATGAAGACCTATAGCAGCAACTCCCTGATGATCTCAGAGCTGATATAGTTATCCCTGTTCTAGTCAAATTGTAGGCACATTTTTGCTTTTACAAAGAGTTCTTCTAACAGATGAGAAAGTAAAACTGAAAGCAAATAACTCCTCCACTTTAGACTAGATATTAGGAAGAAATCCTTTACTCTGAGGGTGGTGAGACACTGGAACAGGTTGCCCAGTGAGGCTGTGGATGCCCCCTCCCTGGAAACACTCAAGGTCAGGCTGGATGGGGCCGTGAGCAACATGGTCTAGAGGGAGGTGTCCCTGCCTATAGCAGGGGGTTGGAATGGAATGATCTTAAGGGTTCCTTCCATCTCAAGCCATTCTATGACTCTATGATTCAATGATTCCTTCTCCTTGGTCCTCACAAGAAAACACTGAAAAACACTGAAAAGTCTATATTCTTTAGATTGACTGTTCATTGTGGGTTTTGTTTGTTTTTTTAAATTTTCCTATGTAGTTCAAAATGGACCCCTAAAAGTGTGGAATGCTCATAGTTTTTGCTTCCTGGCTTTCCATGAAGTCCTTTTGGAATAGGAAGAAAAGTTAAGTCTACAAAGTACCTTATTTCAGCTTACAAAATGTTTTTCTTTTCTCTCCCAGAGCTATGGAAAATGTCAATATAACAAATTTCAAACTACCAAAAAATTCTTTTTTTTTTGTAGCTTAAGAACTATGATGCCTTTACCTTCTTTGTAATGGTGTTTAAACTTTTGAGAACAGTGTTTGCCCAGAGAAGAAATAACCCATTTATCTTCTTACCACTTATCTTGACTTCAAGGGAGAACTTCTTAAAGATCTTTGAAGATATAATAAATGAATTCCAATTTTTTGTCCGTTTCTTCTCTTTCTTTTCCAGAACATGAATGCACACACTTTATCCTTTGTTTTTATATCTCATAATAATTTTTTCATACACAAAATAGAAATGTTTCCAGAGACTGGATGATGAGAAGCTTTGAGTCTTTATATTTTTCTGATATTTCAGAAGGCTGAAATATGAGGATAGAAACGGGTGGGGATAGAAATGAACACTTGCTTCTGATTCCCTGTTCAGTGCCTAGGAGATTCATGGGCTTCATTTTATGATGAAAACATTTTAAAATGACTTATCCGTTGTATAAAAAATGTCCACTGCAAAAAAGAAACAGTAACTTTTAGAATCATAGGATATCCCAAGTTGGAAGGGACCCACAAGGATCCCCAATTCCAACTCCTGGCTCCACACAGCACCACCCAAACCCAAACCCTGGTTGAGAGCAGAGTCCAAATGCTCCTTGAACTCTGCTCAAGAAATGGTGATATGTATTCATCCTTTTAGCCTCACAACATTGTCTTATCACTGCTGTGTCTGAATGATGAAAATACTATGAGCTACAGGGTTGATATACATATAGCCATTACTACAGTAGAAATAAAAGGCAAAATGCCATCTTATTCTTTCCTACTTTATGCTTTGGTGAGAACAATAATACCAAATATTTTGGATTGCCTCCATGTTAACACATCCCATTTACTGTTAACTCGCACTGTTATAGGACAATTAATACTAAAGCAAAAAGAAGCCTGGACATTTTGAGCTTGCTTGTAGAAACATAAAGTTGAAACAATGACAAGCTCATCAAGTTAAGTAGTATTTTCCAAGGTACATTAAAAATCCTAGGACAGAAAGAGGACCAGAAAAGGCCTGGTGAGACATGTCTTTTGAGTCACCAGTGTATTTGGAGCCTGCTTACAGCCATGTTTGGCAGGAAAGCACTAATTAGGTCAGATATACTTGGTACAGAAAGTGTAAAACGTTAACTTTTTAAATAAGTGCATACATTTGGAATAGAATATATTCTGCTTTTAAGATTTAAGAGTGCTGCTCTGAAAGTAATGCCTCCTATTTTATTATGTTGGCCCACACTGTCAGAGGTGGATGTTGGTGGTATGGCAGCAGGGATCAAACTTTTCCTCCAATATCCCATTACATTTTGTTGCTGTGTGACAGACATCAGTAGGGGAGCAGTCTGACAGAATGGCATCCAACATGGAAGTGTGGATAAAGCAAAGGTGTGGAATTGATTTCCTCTCTCCTGAAAAAAATATCACCTCTGGACTTTCACTGACTCTTGCTGAATGTTTATGAAGATCAAACAGTGGGTGTGATCACTGTAAAGGGTGGGTGATGAGCTTCAGCAGTGGTGACTGCTACAGTGGGCCACTTCTACTGGTGCAGATTTCTATGGTTATGACATTCAAGCTTTTATTGATTGCTGGTGAAAATGCATAGCTAATGGTGGTGGCTGTGTTGAAAAAATAATGTTTTGTAGCTGGGAATTTGCTCTGTTAAACAGCACTGTTGTCCTCTTTTCATCTGTTGTAGTTTCCAAGGGAATATATAGGAGGCATTACTTTCAGAGCAGTCAACACATATCCTTGGTAAATATCTTTCCAGTGTAGTACTTTCATTTAATTTCTTAGAGACAAATTTCAGTCTTGCACATATGCACACTGCTTTTATACAGTGTTCAGAGAAGAGCATGGATTCCGAAATCGTACTAATCTCATTTAATCTCGTTTTAACACACAGGTTTACAGAACATTGAACAGTCAAAATTTCTTTGGGAATAGTGCAAACTTGGAGAAACTACTCATATAAGTAAAAAAATCCCACTGGTAATAACTGAGAGTAAAGTTGGATCAAGAAAGTCTGAGAGTGATAACACGTATTGGGAAACCAAAATTGATGAATATGTGAGATCGATCACTTTTGGTAGCATTGACAAGGTAAACAGACAGAACTTCTTTCCCTTTTAGGTACAGTAATTTCTCTTAGCCTTGTCATTGATTTCAGTGATCCAGATGAAATTTGATGGCAGTATGAAGAAATTCTAGTTTGTGATTTGAAACTTCTTAATGAAGTGAGAAGGAACAATAAAGTCTGGTAAGATTTGTTTTGCTTTTGGTACCGTGCTCATCCAATCCCACTGCCACTGACCGGTACAAGTTGGCAGATCAATATAACTGTCTATTTTGTGAATCCTGAATCAGTTTATGGATCCACCTATATTTACCCCCACCCAACTGAACTGCCTTGTTCTGGGATGCAGTTGTCTACTGAGATAGATCTATGCCCTCACATTATGTTTAGAGTGTAGGTAGGCCTCCTTGTCCCCCAGGGAACTCACTTCTGTGCATACTGAACAGAAGGCACTGAGAAGACTTGGCAAAGAGAAATTTGGTGTGGAACTCGGTCATCTTCAGCTCTACCTAAATTAGGCTGTAGTCCAAAAGCCCTTAAGCTGTAGACAGTGACAGAGTTTGCTCATTTTTCAGAATTGACAAATCCTAAACAAGCTTAAATGCCTTCCTACTACACCAAAACTTTAAGGTTACTTCAATTGCCTATACATATCTGGAAATGTCTACTAAAGACTTTATAATCTAGGTTTACGCAGGACAACGTCTCTTACTCGAGATTTTTTGGATGCTACTTGAAACACTGAGCATATCTAGGATGCAATCTATCCGCTAGAATACAGTGTGAAAGTGGTACTACATTCCTATTAAAGAAGAGGTTAGAAGAGAAGTCACTGAGCATAGAGAAGTGTGAAGCATTCTATGTTCCTATTTCCAAGACTATATTGATTTAATAGTTCCTGAAGGTCCAAAGTAAAAGGGATGTTTGTTTGGAGGACTTTGGTCTGAATTGTCATCTCTTCCTGCCTCAGTACCAGCCTGAATCTGCCTTCCTCTAACCTCTTTTACTATATCTAGCCCCAAAAATGTTGTACTTTTGTCTTCTCCCAGGCTCAGAAATAAAAGGTTCTGCATAGTCTGATGATAAAAGTACTCAGTCTGAAAGACATGGGCTTAATCCAGCTGATGATACTTAGGACCTTAAACTCCAGTGCCTCACTTCACCTTTACAGGAGTGGGAGATAACAATGTTTTCATTCTGTAAGTGGATTTAGATAGACTGCATCCCAAAATACCCAGAATTTAATACTGATTCCTTACACTTTCAGCAGAAATGGGTCAGACTGGATTGCACTGTAAATATCCCCTGTCAATAAAAAGAAAGCATCACCACCAGGCAGACCAGATATCTCTTTTCAGAAGTGGTGCAAAGATTTTAAGTGGTTATTTAAGAAATGCTGAACCACCTCAGGCTAAGTGTCTAAAATAGTGACAACATTTAGACCTAAACCAGGTGACTGTAAACCACCCTTTGGCATTCACTGGCTTCAGTTTCATAAAAGCAACAAGCAGAGTGTTGGCGCTGAAGTCCACTCCAGCCCTTCGTTAATCTGTTCCCCATTTCCCACTTTTAAAATGTGAGCACTGACACAGGGGTTGGGAGAGTATATCTGTTGAGGATAATGAAGCACCCTTACAATGCAGACAGTGATGGTTATCGTCAAAGGACTTAGAAAAGGAGTGGCCTCATTAAATTGCTGAACAAACTTACTCCTGACAGGGCTGTGAGATCAAACCCTTAAGCCAAGATATTGCAGAAGGCTTGGCAAGCAAATCAGATATGTTGTGTCTCAGAAATGATCCTGTTCTTCAATGGGCAGGGCTTCTCCTCCTCGCAGCGCTGAAAAGCCTCTGTTAATTGAAGCACAGATATTTGGGGCTTCTCTGAATTCTGCTACAGACACGCAGGTAGCAAGAAGATGCCTTTTTCCCTGTCCTGGCTCAGGGCAGTGCTTTCTCTACTGTCCCTTGTACATTAAGCTTCCCAAAGCAGCATGCATAGAGCTGTGTGCATCTAGGGGCCATGAGAGAATTCAGGCTGACAAAAAAAGGGATTTAAACACAGCGAGAATATAGGCTCAGGAATGTTCCTGAGGAAATGTTGCCTTCTTACTCTTAAAACGGTACGTAACCCTGAACTGTCACTGTTTGCATAGTGCTGTGTACATGCTTTTAATGAGTACTGAAGCCAGAAGGCTTTCCTATTATATTTGCATAGTTGGCATTACCTTTCCGTGGTTCTAGGTGAAGTGGTAGTACAATACCCACAATTCCTGCAGCTCCCCTACCCGCTGCAGCTTCAGCTATAGTAGCTGACAATGTAATACTCATTCAGCAGCTGATTATAATTAAAAATATCAGAATAATTAAAGTCCTCAGCTTGACAAGCAGAGCCATAACTTTGCCTTCAGACATTCCTCTCTAATTAGTTAATTAATCCTAATGCAAATTATAAGCAATAATTAGTCAGCCAAGCTTGACATAAAAGTCTGCTGACTTACAGCTGAAAGGCTTTTCTGGTTGTTGGTTTGTAGCTTCTTAAGGTGCTTTTTGTCCACTCAGTTTCTGTGTCTCCGGTCCTGTTAACTTGCTGCTGATATATAGATATGCAAATCAGTGTGCAGAGTGAAAAAACACAGCTATAAAAATGTTCACTACCATAGGCACTATTTTATTTGCTTAATAAACTGGATTGTTGGGATGTGTAGAGATTATAAATACAGATTATCACATATATATTCTAATATAATATAAAAGTATGTTTTTATACACATACATACACTTAAGAGCTTTCATTGTCCCAAGTTTAGCTGAATATTTCTGGCCATGCATGAACTGAGTTGTTCTGGACAATGACATAAGGCAAAATCCAACGTGGTTCTAAGATGAAGCTAGACTCTGATCTCCCATACCATAAATTAAATCAAATTATTTTGTACCAGGACAACTGCTATCAGATTCATGTTTTTTCCATACGTTTTTAACAGATCAAGACCCTGTAAAAGGGAGATAATTTGAATTATCAGCAGAAAAATCAGAAGTGTGAATATTGCATTTCACATGGGAACGCTGCTGATATCCGTGTGTTTCATTCCACAAAGCCACAGAGCTGCCGTAACACAGAAAGACTCACAACAAACTTGGAATATTTGTGGCTATGTAAACATTTATTCTTCTAAAACACTTGGCCTGAAAATATTCCTATTTGTATTAAAATAAATAGATAAATAAATAAGTTGCAGTGCTTAAAATATTGGAAAGCAAAGATGAAGAAATTATTCAGAATCCATTAATATTTTGTTCTGTGAATCCTTTTGCCAAGAGAGCGATAATAAATTCAACTCCTATTCTATACTATTATTATCATTATTATATTTACTATTATTTTATATAGAGAGAGAGAAATTAAATGACATAGGGAAATTCTTGATAGAGTGAGTGGTGAGGTGCTGGAACAGCCTGTACAGAGAGGCTGTGGATGCCCTTTCCCTGGAGGTGTTCAAGGCCAGGTTGGATGGGGCCCTGGGCAACCTGGTCTGGTATTAAATGTGGAGGCTGTTGGCCCTGCATGCGGCTGGGGCATTGGATCTTGTTGATCCTTGAGGTCACTTCCAACCCAAGCCATTCTATTTTTTTGTGATGATTCTATACCCTACTAGGCTTCATTTTAGCTTCTCGTGGAGTTAAAAGGAAGCAGAGTCATAGGAACGTAAGACTCCTGCCCATGTATTTATCCAAACACACAGTTTTGGAGACAGCCTAATTCTGTCAACTATTACACCTGTTAAGAATTAAACCCAGAAGCATATGTTTGACCTACACTTCTCTGAGAAAATGTTGTTACATTCTCTGTGCTACGAGGATAGTACTGAGAGCAGGAATAAAGAAGACGGAATTGGGACGAAAGCAGATTAAGTTGGCTGAATTCCCTTGAATTTGTAACATTTTGATGAAAGGTAGAGTTCTACATATCACTGGTTTAGCTTCAGCAAAACCATAGCCAAGGCCTGCTCTTTTTTATTAATCCTTTTGCTTTTCATCTTACTGGACTTTGCCTGAGCTATGGAGATTAAGACTGCAAGAGATGTCCTCTAGAGTTAGGAAGGGAAAGAGAGTCATACTGTAGCCTGGCCAGAATCACCCCTGGGAGTACCAATCCTTCTTCACTGTCTGCGGATGAAGAATAAAGTGGTGATAGCCTTGAATTAAACCTCTCAGTTAAGTGCATAATGTTGGGCGAGAAAATCTGAGCCTTGTTAAACAGCTTTAGTGTGTGTGATCATGTTATCTATTTATAGTGTTCCCTTACTGTCTCTCTAGATGCTTGGTAGAGGAAATGAAATAGAATGGGAAGTACTATTCAGTAAAGCACACAGATGATCTAGGAAAAGCTCTTTTCAGGCAATTGCATCTTGGAATTTACAGGCTCTGTATAATCCAGGAATGAACACACAGAATTTTCATGCACTTTGGAAAGAAGTGAAAGTCTGTAATGGCAAAGTTAGCTTATGACTGTGTCATATTCAGAAGGCAAATACTGGTGTTAGACTGTGAATCTTCTGATTCCTAGTAATTAAGCGCCTAACAGTAGATGGGTAGTCAGCCCAAATCATCCACTGACAATCACTGCTCCAGTCCCTTCCTGGTTCTACATTTATATCTTTCAGCACAAGTCAGAAATGTTCAGTGTATTAATGAAAGGAATTTCTGACCCTCATAAAAACTGAAGGATAATAATCTACATACAACTGTTACATTTTTGGTGTTCCAAAATTTGGGTTTCATTATACAGCACTTTATATGGGTGAATTATTTTTCCACTGGTGAGAACTGCAGCAATTTGGGGTGCTAATGCAAAGTAGTAGGAAATTAATGTGAGATGACAAACATGGGTAGATTTTCTTTTTCAGCATGCCTGTGTATGAATGGGAGTTACTCTATCGTATCAAGGGGAGAATAGATTAAGCATTTTGGAATGCACTACCCAAGAGAGACAGTTAATCCTGTTTTTGACAATCACAAATGTAATACGTACAAATGAGAGGAAGCATTATGCATGCTTTTCCTCATTTTACATACAGCACAATATGTTATTTTCCAGCTAATTCACATCTTCATTAAGTAAAACTGCTTTAACTGTTGCATACTGTAAATCAGGGGAAAAAATAAGATTTAATCAAGGATACACTAAGTTTGTTTATTATATTTAAATAATTTAGCTGCAAACTTTCTAATAAAAATATGTGATAAAGAAATGTAGCACTCAGGCTTAGTTTACTTGATGTCCACTGACCAAGTTATGGTGGCTATAGAGGTCAACAGCTCTTGCTGGTAAATCCAGCCAATTCAAGTCTCAGCTCTTTTTGAGAAAATTAACACATGAAGAAGCCTATCTTACATATATTAAGTCCGAATTCTAGTTCTGTGCTGCTTATCTCCCTCATCTTTCTATCCTTCATGCCTGTGCTGAGTGTTCATGCAACCCAAGCTTGCTTTCTTAGGAGAGCTGGTCTGTATCTATGCCGATGTCCAATGACGTTCTTGCGTGATAATACTCAAAACCAAGTCCAGCTCTTCTTGAAGGCTGTCACTCACAAGGAATCAAAAAAAAAAACAAAAAAACACCTCCATGTGATATATGGTGGCTGCTACTCCTGGTTTGCTCTAAACCACTATGGGAAATGAGTTTGTACCTTGACCAAACCCAACATGCTGTAACCTCTCTCAGTAATGCTG
This sequence comes from Gallus gallus, assembly GCF_016699485.2. NCBI lineage: Eukaryota > Metazoa > Chordata > Aves > Galliformes > Phasianidae > Gallus > Gallus gallus. The sequence goes on from NC_052534.1 coordinate 107,882,511, forward strand.
ACTCCAAGTCAGAACAGCTGCAGGTAACTCAAACGAAAGGAAAATGTGACACAGAATTTCTTCTCTTTGCTTAAGAGTGTCATTTTAACCGTTTACCCTTTGTTTAACAAGCAAATTAAATCTGTCAAAGTAAATATGTTTCGATATTTAAAACAACTGCAGTTATTTCAGGTTAATTATTGTCAAGATTGGTACAAGATAGAGCAAGGTAGTTATTAAACATTAGCTTGAGAAATGTTTAACAGTAGGGTTCTCCAATAAAAAAGAAATACTGCTTTCTTTCTTTTTTTTTTTTTTTAATGACTAAATACTAAATACGTCCTCATAAGCCGCTGACTAAACAATTGCACTATTGTGCTATTGATACTGGAACACTCTGAAAAACAAATTGCTTTCTCTAAGAGTGAACACAGCACATTTTTTTTTTTCCTAAATGTAGCCATAGAGACAAACAAAATTTGACCTGATTCGCAGTAGATACTGATAATGGAATTCATTGTGGTTAATTTAATTTTTTGTTAGTATCTCATGTAAGTCAATTGTCAAGTTTCCCTCTGTGGTGAGGTACTGCAATGACCCATCCTTTAATGATGCCCGACTTACTCAACTGACTGGCAAGAAAGCTGAATGTCATCCTGATTTCCAGTGTTTCTGTAGTGGCTGTGCTACACCAGGGAAGAAAATAGCTGAAATCAAAGAAATGTTTCAAAGGTTATAGCAAAACAATGTAGGAATATGTGTTCTACATAAGAACATCTTAAAAGTGAATAGAGAACAAAACTTGTCTCAAAAGAGTGACATCATTGACTGCATTTGGAATAACTACATGATAAGTTTTTTGAGCTTCAGAACATGTTCTCTTGCATGTAGAAACCTCTTCCTTTGTTGCCTATAGAAGTTGATAGAAAAAACTTGTAATTCTAGAACAGAGTTTTGGATGTTAATGGAAAAGTGGCAATGCAAACAAACCTTTTCATGTTTGATATTTATAATGCAATCATAGATATCTGTGATCTCTGTGACAGTTTCAAAGCATCAGATTTAAACTTGGAAAGACTGAGTTAAACCAAAAGCCAAATTCCAACTTTTTTTAGATTCTGATTGAATTATTCCAGTAAGAGATGAGACTAATGATTCACACTTTCATTAAGGTTCTAAATATTCCATATGTTGTGTTAAAACAACACTCTATTATCAAAAATAAAGACATGCTGCTAAAATCAAGTGTAGACTGAGAGTCATATTGCAAATTTCCTAGGTCTTTCAAAGCAAGCTCCAGCTTTCTTAAATTAAAGGTATATATTACACATTCGGTAACTATTTAAATCTCAAAGTATCATAGTTTCTATAATTCAGATAGAATTCCAAAGCTCTCTGTTGTTCCATGAAAGTCTGTATGGTCAGATTATGACCAACAGCCAAAACTGGGATAGAACTGTTATTTGATCTAAGCTAATATCATTAGCACTTTTCAATCCTTGTGACAAAGAAAATGCTTGAGCACTAGTTAGGTACTGGACTAAGGAGCTATCTCAAAGCCCAGCCTGGAGTTTTGCATTCCTATAAATACCTACCTGAAACTGTTGCAAAAAACAAACAAACAAACAAACAAACAAAATCCCACAGATTATTTGATAACCTCAGTAACAGCTGAGGCAATGGGGATACACTGCATTACTTTATCATTTTTCTCCTGTGGAGTACAGAACTCTAAATTCCAAGCACCTCAGTCATAGAAAAGATTGGATCACCAGAATCCACCTGTACAGAGAAGAAAATGCTATTCCACTGGAGTTTATACTAAATACCGTTTCATTTTTAATTTTAGAAATCTTCAGATGAAACATTAATCTTGGAGGTCATTTTCCGGCCTCGCTGCATGGTAAAAATTGAAAATATATTCATCTCAGCCAAATTAGCTACACCTTGGAACGCCTACTCATCTCCACTCACTAAAACCCAAACCAAGGTCACTAACTCAGATATCAACGATTGCATTGTCAGCCTTTTTAAGCATTTAAACCTAAGTGAGATGAAACCATCCCAAAGACATCACTGGGGTTAACCAAACCCAATGTTGGTCACCTAAAACGTAGTCCAACAAAGTCCATGATCTCATTCCACAGTTGGCATCTAGCAGATGTGAATTGCCTTCTAACGATACAGTACTTCTCAGTTACTTGTCCAGCTAGCCTAGACCACTGATTTAAACTCATCTCCCTAATATTTGTAAATTAGATTATATAAATTCCACTCCAGAATTCAAAACCCAAGTTTTGTTTACTGGTATTATGTTGATACTGCACTAGTCTATGTGCTCTTCAAAAGTAGACTTACTTATTCCTTTTTTTCTGCTGTTATTTATTTCACCAGCCCAATAGTTTCTATGCTACGACTACAACATTCGTAACTATGTCAGGATCCTTGGAACCAATCCAGTTTGAATATCTACTTTCTGTGTGTGACTGAAGATAGCAGTTTCTATTTTAAAACTGAAATTAGAGCCTCTACTCCACATAGCCAGGCACCTATGCTACAATAATATATCTGCTAAAACACTTGTTTCTCCTGCTAGGAGATATCTTGCACCCTTTCAGATGGTTAGTTAGACCTCAGAAAGAAAAAAAAAAGTTTTAAAGTTTGTTTGAATGTGATTTAAAAAAGAAACAAAACAACAACAAAGGGACAGCAACAAAGAAACAAACAAAATGGAATCATAGGGAACAACTTTTTTAAAAGTCCTTCAAAATAAGGCTATAGAAGTAAGATGAATGCATATGGAGAAATAGTTTTCACAGAATCACAGCATTGCAGGGCTTGGAAGGAACCTCAAGAGATCATAAAGTCCAACCCCCTGCTAAGCAGGTACCCTACAATGCGTTGCACAGGTCGGCGTCCAGACAGGTCTGGAATATCTCTGTAGAAGTTGGCTCCACCACCTCTCTAGGCAGCCTGCGCCAGTGCTCTGTCATCTTTAACATAAGGAAGTTCTCCCTCATGTTACCACAGAACTTCCTATGTTCAAGTTTCAGGCCATTACCCCTTGTCCTATTGCTATACACCACCAAGAAGAGCCTGACCTCATCCATTTGCCTCCTACCTCCCTTTAGGTCTTTATGAACACTGTTCAGATCCCCTCTCAGTCTTCTTTTCCCCAGGCTGAACAGACCGAGGTTACTCAGCTTTTCTTTTTAGTAACTCTGAAAGACTACAGTTAAACACAGAATAAAGTTTTATTTAATTATAAGCTTTCAAAAAATAGAAACTCAACATCTCACATAACAAATAAATAAATAAATAAAGGTCTGAAATTGAGTATTCTGAGTTTACCAGGACATTCCATTCTTTTCTTGCATCTTTTGGGCAGACTAGGATTAATTGAAATGTTTCCATAGCACATTTTATGCTCAACAACTTAGCATTTTCAGAAGGCAAAAATGTTTGCTGTGGGCAATTTCCAGATAGCTTTCTCTTGAATTTTTGAAGATGATACTTTCATTCCTTAGACTTCTGGACAGAAACCCTCAGCACTGTGTCAAGATCCAAACTGCACACGAGCCACCCTCCAGTTCCAAACATTTCCTAATCTAGCATTATAACTGTGCTCATGCAGTGTATACCTGTGGCTTTTTTGCAATGAGTTTGGTTGTTCCCATCAAGTCAGAAAAGCCCCAGAGCAGTTTTGGAAGCTGTGAGCATTGCAATATACCTGCTTTTTCAGCCTTGCTTGCTGACATAAGTCCACCGCACAGGTGGGAGCATGAGACTAAGGAGCGTGGAATGCCATGAGCTTCCCTGATGTGTCATAATTAAACACCTGTGCTGAATAGCTCTTTGCCGAGCCACTGTGAAAATGCGTGCAGTGCTCAACAGTCCTGAACATTTTCCATCTCTCACTTGGGCAGGTGGTCTTGCGTTTGAACTTAGGTCTGCTATTAAAACAACACCAAACATAGAGACGTGATTTCAAGACCTCTTCAAGGACTTTATTTTGGTGGGAGTTGTTTTGGTTTTGTTGTTGTTGTTGTTGTTGTTTGATTGATTTTCCTGCTGTTATTTTTAATGTTAAGTGGTATTCCTGAACTTGCTTATTTAACATTCCCAGAGTGACTTTATATTCTGCATAAGTCATGCTTACAGTTGGTAAAACTATACAGATGGTTATATGGATTAAGAGCCTAGAACAGTTGTACACCACAAAATGAGCTCATGTTAGCAAAGGGAAATTACTTAAATAAATGTGTCTGTGGGAAAAGAGACTAATCATAGAATTTCCTGTACTCTTAGAGCCTGTCTCTAGAGTCTTTTCATAAACATGGAGTTCTTCAGGACCTCATAACTCTCTACTGGGAACAAAGGTTACATTTATACCAACAAACAAATCAAAGCCAGAACATGTTGTCAAACTCCATTCCCCTATTATCCAGAATATGTAATTGCTCACATGCTTCCTACGTGGTTTTGGCTTACGCTGGCTCTCCTAGACTATGTTTCTGCACAGCCCAGGGTATTGATGTGCTATGAACTGCTCCCAACAGGCAGTTTGGACACTGCTATCCTGTCTGTAGGGAAAGAGAATTTAGGCATGTGTCTACAAGCTAGGCTGCTCCCTTTAGCTGTCAAGCAAGACTGACCTCCAACTGATCCATGACCTGTTTTATGTAGTCAAATGCATGCAAGCAAAGTTTCAAAAACAAACCTCCTGGCAGAATAGTGGTAATGAGCTTGGACCTGGTTCATTCTGCTGAGGTGTATCTTGCACAGCCAGGTGGCCAAGAACTGACTCATGAGGGCTGAAGGCAGCAGTGAGCCTGGTAATGCAGCATAGAGAGGGACTGTGAGCTCAAATCATAGAATCATAGAATCATAGAATCGCTAAGGTTGGAAAAGACCCACAGGATCATCCAGTCCAACCATTTGTTCGCCCTTCACCAATGGTTCTTGCTAAACCATGTCCCTCAACACAACATCCAAACACTCTTTGAACACCACCAGGCTCAGTGACTCCACCACCTCTCTGGGCAGCCCATTCCAGTGCCTGACCACCCTTTCAGAGAAGTCGTATTTCCTAATATCCAGCCTGAATCTTCCCTGGCACAGCTTGAAGCCATTCCCTCTAGTCCTATCACTAGTCACACAAGAGAACAGACTGACCCCCAGCTCCCTACAACCTCCTTTCAGGTAGTTATAGAGAGCAGTAAGGTCTCCCCTGAGCCTCCTCTTCTCTAGAACAATCCCAGCTCCTTCAGCCACTCTTCATAAGGCCTGTGCTCCAGACCTCTCACCAGCTTTGTTGCCCTCCTCTGGACACACTCCAGGGCCTCGATGTCTTTCTTACAGTGAGGGGCCCAAAACTGGACACAGTACTCGAGGTGCGGCCTCACCAGTGCTGAGTACAGGGGATAATTACTTCCCTGTTCCTGCTGACCACACTATTTCTGATACAAGCCAGGATGCCCTTGGCGTTCTTGGCCACCTGGGCACACTGCTGGCTCATGTTCAGTCTAGCATCAATCAACACCCCCAGGTCCATTTCCTCTACACAGTCTTCCAGCCACTCTGCCCCAAGCCTGTAGCGTTGCCTGGGGTTATTGTGGCCAAAGTGCAGGACCCGGCATTTGGTCTTGTTGAATCCCATCCCATTGGCTTCAGCCCAGCTATCCAGCCTATCCAGATCCCTCTGTAGGGCCTCGCTACCCTCACGTAGATCAACACTTCCAGCCAGCTTGGTGTCATCTGCAAACTTACTGAGGGTGCACTCAGTGCCCTCATCCAGGTCATCAATAAAGATATTAAACAGGACAGGCCGCAGCACCGACCCCTGGGGAACACCACTCGTGTTCTGCCATAACATGAGATATAGGTCAGGAGAGGCTCTTCTATCTTTAATGCTAAAGACGAATAGAAAGCCTGGGGACCACCATTTTATTTTTCATGCAAGGTCCACTTCTTATGCTACTGACCAAATCTGCATCCCAGTAAGTGCTTCATTCTTGAAGTCATACAGACCTTGGTAATGGACAAGGTAGCAGACATCTTTGCGTTACTAGCTCTTAAAATCCCCTCAGCTTTCCCCATGCTGAGCCTACTATCCTGTATTTAATGACATCGGAACCTATTTAATCTCATCCTAAACATCTTCCATCCTAAACAACCTTCCAGTACCTGAAGGGAGACTGCAGGAAAGCTAGGGAAGGACTTTTTATAAGGGCACATAGCAACAAAATAAGGGGAAATAGCTATGAACTGGAAGAGATTCGATTTAGACTAGATGTTAGGAAGAAATTCTTTACTATGAGGGTGGTGAGACACTGGAACAGGTTGCCCAGAGAGGCTGTGGATTCTTCCTCCCTGAACACACTCAAGGCAAGGCTGGATGGGGCTGTGAGCAACCTGGTCTATTGGGAGGAGTCCCTGCCTATAGCAGGGGGTTGGAACTAGGTGATCTTAAAGGTCCCTTCCAACCCAAACCTTTCTATGATTCAATGAACTCTTACAGAGAAGTATTCAGATATTATTTTTTTTTTTTTCAGAAAAGGCGAATTTTGGTTAAAAGCAATGAGAAATAGGAGCATCTGTAAGGTATCTTATTAGCTTTGAGATTATTCTCCGTTCAGTCACAGGAAATATTCATTTTACTGAAGAAGCAGCAGTTGCCATTTTTTGATGCTATGGTCTGTGTAATATCAATCTCATGTTTATTTATGCATGCAAAGATTTTATTATTTACATTTAAATATTTATAACATTTCTGCATAAACAGCCAAAAAAAGTTCATCTCTGCCCTTTAGGAAATAAGCAATTTCATTTTACTAGATTTTTTTCTATATAAATAATTGACACATTGATTTCTCCCTCTGTCTTTATGCTATTTATATTATTTCTTAAATGCAAGAGGTTATAGAAGTAACAGACTGACTGGTCTGTTTTTATTGCCTATCAAATCCAAATAGACTAATATATCACATGCAGTATCTGGAAAAGTGAGTGGTGATAAAACTCTAAGGAAAAATAGGAATGAATTCATTAGAATTCAGGTAGGAAAGCTTATGCTAATTACCTTCCTACATTGAAAAGGTGTTTTTTTTTTTTCTTGGAAACTATATATATATATTATTTTTTTTTCCTCACATTAGCTGTACTGTCAAGCTATTAAGGAATAAGTGTAATTGTTACGCTCTAAAAAAAAATATGGTGCTATCCTCAAAATTACTTTGTGAAAATTAAGGAGTTTTCACAAAACTTCATAAACTATGATTGTTCATTAAGAGGCTGCATTAGGGAGAGTTTGTCCACTGTCAGGTAATACAGGACACCTTTGTGTGCTTCTGAGTGTGAGGCACCCTCTTCATCCTCACCTCCCTCCTTCAATAATAATAATTCTGGACCAGATAACACTGGCATTAAAATCTGGTCCTCATGACTGCTACTGGAAAAAAAAAATCAACTCATTTCTGTCATAACAAAGAAGGGAATGAAATCAGTATCCCCTGACACTGAAAAAAAAGTAGAAATAAATGGGGGAAGCTGATGCAAAATTTCTGTAAAATAATAGAACAGGTAAAATTCTTCACATGCTACTACCATAATACAGCAATTCAATGACAAGTAGAGTTTGCATATATATAAATTTTTGCAACACAATCTCAGTATCTCATTAAAGTAAAAACTAAATTGGTCATTAAAAGTTCAATTTTGACAGCAAACAGAACCTACCAAATGCCGACATGGATATATTAGACATTTTTAGCAGTTAAAACCTTATACAGGACTAAGGTCAAAGAAACAGAAAGAAAATTGCTTGTCTCCATCAATCGCAGTCCAACTAGGCAAAGAGTTGAAAAGCACAGTGGGCAAGTGGCTTATCAAAGATGTCATGTAACTTGCAAGAAAAAGTAGTGTCCAGGCTCTGGGCTCTAGAACATAGTTGCTACTGTGTCCATTCTAGACCATTAACCAGCTGTTAAATTAAGCACAGAATTCCTTCTTCTTTTAGATAGCATTCATATTTTACCCTCTTTTGGCTGCTCCTCATACATTTTCCTTTTGTGTATTATTCCCACGTGGAAGCAAATGATGAGATTATCTGTTCTTGCTTCCAAGCTAGAAACACAGTCCTTAAAATCACACCCAACACACCACATAATTTACTTCATACATTTCCCTTACAGATGTTCAGGAATCCGTGCCTAGGGGTAGGATTCCATTGTTTCTCCTGGTTCTACTAAAATCATTTCACACAATTTCAGTTTGCTATTTTAATTTTTAAGGTTTCCTTCTAAATTCCTTACAGGACTGTGTACGTATAACCTTCCTTTGCTTAATTTGAAAACCAGGAGATTATGAAGAGTTTCAAAAACTGCTCCAACTTGAATGTTTCCGGCTTTGAAACCTGCTTAAGTAACCCAAGGGAAAAAAAAAGAAAAAAAAGGAGAAGAAAGGAAAAAGGCATAACAAATGGCTTAAAATTGTGTCTCAGAAAGAACCTACAGTAAAATAGCTTTATTAAGAGTGAAAGTCAAGCATGAGAACAGTGTCACTTTTGCCAAAATGTTGATGTTTTTATTATTTTTTTCTAATCTCTCTGTCCCTGACATACACACACATGCGCACTCACCCATTAATTTTGAAATTCATGATATATGTTTTGAAATTCAAAATGAATGATCTCTATTGTTATTGAGATTTACTTCACTTAATTTAGTTCTCTAAGGGGTAGATATCTACAACAAAAGTAATCATTCCAGATTCTCTTTATGGACCACTGGGAGCCAGAAGAATTCTCAGGGAGTAGTTCTTCTCCTTGAGTTTTTCTTCTCTTGACAGAAGAAAAGAATACGGCTTTGAGGGTATATATTTTTCTCCGCCCACTATCAGGAAGTTACTATGTCACCCAGTCCTGGACTCAGATATTATCCTTCAGACTTCCGATGGCAGATGAGATAAACCTCCTTTTCTATGACTTGCACATATTGCAAGCATTGCATAAGATCAATTCATCCTGAATGTAGCAGAAACCAGTTTTTTGAAGATTATAGGTAGTTAGCAGAAGTTTTTGCATTTTTATGTTTGAGAACAGAAGATTTACGGGACTTCTAATATTTAATTTTCTGGCCATTCCTATTCTTTCAAACTCTAATACTGCATTCAAAAATGTGAACTCATCAGACCGCAAATTTCTACAATAAACTTCATCTGCAAAAATAGGCATTTTAGTAGAAAGTGGGAGATCGCATAGATATAAGTCTGAAGCAAAAAATATAGTATATACTGAACGCTTGGAAATATCCAGATAAGCTGTAGATACGTTATTCTAGGAATGTCTTTTAACCCCATTGAATACACAAAATGTTTTAAAAAAAAATAAACCATATATCCTCACCTTCAATTTACTGCATGCAACAGATGTCAACATTCATAAAGCCATTAGCCCCAAGGAAATGTCCTTACAAGTAGGTTCACTTGCAAGAGCAGGGAGACTGATGTTGTAAGTGGCTTGCATGAATACCATGGGACCTGTGTCTAAAGAGAAAGAAGAAATGTTCATTAGTGAAAAAATAGCTTGGCTTCTATTTTGTCTTTTTCATCTCTTACCACTTCTCTGCTTCTGCTTTTGGTCTATATAATCAGCTAATAAGATTTCCACTTCTTCAGGCAAGGAGGCAAGTTGTGCTTGAAGAAAAGTTGTTCCTAGATTCATTCCAACGCGTTCATCTACTATTAAGAAGTGTTTCACAGAGTAGTGCATTTAAACAAATATTAAATTCGCACAATTGTTAATCAGTGTGCCATCTGGAAACATTTGAAAGTTTAGACTCTTAATTGCCTGAATCTCATAAATGCTCAAAATTGTTGCATACTACAGGCTATGCTGCATTTAGGAATTTTTTACTGTATAAATACGTGTAATTAAAACCTGAGATAGGAACACTTTCCAGCAGCTGTTGTGAGAGCTGTAAGCATCTTCCCTATTAATCTTCAGGGATTTGAAATATGTGTTGCTGAGCACCAGGGTCAACGACATGCCATTACATTTGAATCCCACCATTTGACAAAGCATTGCATTCTGTTTCTAAATTCTTTCATGTGACTGACAGCTACATCCATTTCTTCCTGAGGCCACTCTTTAAATTCCTTTGTACTTGTAGAAGCAAGTTTGCTGGCTCAAGAATTTTGTCTTAACTCTGCCTCTAAGACTTGTCAACGGCAAATTAGGACAAGAAATTCTAATTTATGTTTCAAAGGCACCTATGGTAGTAAGAGAAACTATTTTTATTTATATTTTTTTCTCCAAAAGTGTCAAATCAAAGACTCCATAATTATTATATATTTTCAGTCCATGTCATATTATACTGACTTCAGGGGCAAGTGGTAGGTGGGGTTAATCTGAGTAAAGTCAGTGAAATGCACAAAAGATTTCTGTTCATGGCAAGTGTTACTTATAGTATTAACTATCTCAGTAAGAAAACAGAAATATTTAGGCTAACAGCTGCTCTTGTTCAGGATCTTTGAATGTAGAGATTGAAGAAAATTCTGGGGCAAGACAACATTTTCATGTCCTTACATCAGTGGATGTCTCTTGTCATACAGAAATTATTAAAGACTATTGAAGTCTTGACCAAGGTAATTAGAATAATTTCAGTGATGGTGCAGATATGTTTTACAGTCAGATATTAATAGGTTATTCTAATAGCACTGCTCCCTTTTCTCAGGAAATTCTTCATATCCATTGCCAGTTCTTACCATGAGTCACAGATGTACCCTATTGGCTCAACACCACGCAGCATTGATTTTGTCTCTACAGTAGCTTTCAAAATATGGCTATCAACCACCAGCACCTTTTACAGCCATCCAAACAGCTAGCAACATACACAATACAGTCTCCTCCAGGTTTCTTCCAGATGGTAAAATATATTTCATTAAAGTCTGTTTTTTTTTTCTCTCTGATATTATTTTAAAACAGTTAATAACTGTGATTTTTACCATAGGATAAGCAGTTGTGAAGAGGAAGGAGTGTTTCATATGGTCTTGATGCGTTTGGGGGTACATGGAATGGGTGATAATGAGAATGACAGCTGATGGGAAGAATATTCTCTGCAAACAATGACTGGAAACTGCTTATTTGTTTGTTTGATTTTTGTTGTTTTAATAGGATTTTCAGAGGATTCCAAAAATTTACCACATTATATCCTTGCCCAGAAATCCATTTCTAACTGCATTTCCATCAGGACAAATGAAAACTACATCTGGGAACAGAAACCCTCTAGGATAGGTACATCATTGATGTTATATGAGAAAGGTAGAATTTCTCCTAGCACTTTTAGATAAGAACCAGCCTGTTGTGAATCAGTCTTATTTCTTTTTCTTTAGTTTGAATCCAAGTAGTAAACCATAAACTGAAACAAATAAAATTCATCTTGCTGCTTACATTCCATCTCCACAAGGTGGTCTTCTCTAGTATTTTACAATGTTAGGTACTTTGAATAAAAAGCTCTTCCCAGTGAGTACATGGAGCAGCTGTGGACATGAAGATCAGCTGCTGGCACTGCCCCTTCATCCTGACAGCCTTGCTCTTAATCTCTTTTCTGCCCTCTTGCAGGTGTGAGGGATGGAGCAGTCACCTCTTTTTGTAAGAAGGCGGTGGTTTTCCCAAATTATGATCTTACAGAAAACCGTAAACTGAGAGCTTCAGCATTTCTTCTTCATTATCACAATCATTTGTGAAAAAGAGGAGGCCTGAAGGGCTGTTTTTCTCTCTCTCTTTTATTTTATTTTTTCCTGAGCCTATCTGCTCTTTAAGGAGTGCATGTTTTCTTGAGAAGAGAAAATTTAAATATGGGAGGGCATCCGTAGATAGTTCTTATCCAGACATTACAGAAAACATGCAAAGAGAGGAAAAATTGAGCTTTAAATCAGTATTTTTGTGACATAGCTGACAGAGCAAAATGCAAGTAGGGCTTCCATACCTTTGGGTTATAAATTGAGAGACACGGGGCCTGAGCTATTAGTGTTAAAGAGAAAGAAAATTGCTGTTTTAGCACAAATGGAAAATTCCCACCAGTTGACTCATGCAGTCTTTTGTGAATGCAGAACCAGATCCACAAATACAGGATGAAGAACCATATCTATTGAAATAGCAGAGAGAGCCTTGTTGTCCTCGAAATGCAGATATACTGCAGTTAAATTGGAAGGGCTCTAGAATTCAAGATTACCAGGTTGCTGATTCAAGACACCAGCTCAAGATCTGTTTTTGTTTTGCTCATTATCAAGGAAGTGATTCTGTCATTTGTTTCCAGAGTTTGGAAATATTAATGTATCCCAAACTCAAGGGCTGACCTATTATCCAGTGTAATTGCTTTCTACTGTTCTATCATTTTTAATAAAGGATGATTTCACATTCCTTACCTCGGTTTCGAGCTCAGAAATATCTGCATTTACTGAACTTTCCTGTATGACACTGGGCAAATCATTTCACTCTTGTTTTCTCTTTTTTTTTCCCCCCATTATTTCCCTGTTCTATTCTTACAATTGTAAATTAAAAGTATTCGTTTCTCTGGTCTGTTTCAACCATTAGCGCTTTGGCCCATTTACTTCTTTAAGACTAAAATGTCTCATAATTCTACTAAAGTGCTCAGAAAGTGAAGACATAAGACAAATCAAGGAAGTACGAGAAAAATGTACCTTAATCATTTATTCTGTATGTAATGGGAAAACAGTAACCAGATAAGTAATGTTTTTGTGTTTCTAGCTGGATCCCCTCCTGCCCAAAAAGGGGCAAGCTCTGATTCAAGCTTGTGAATGCCTGCACCACACCATTCAGAGATTCACTTTCTTCCTCCTTGCAATCTATACCCAATCTGTCAAATTTTGGCTGAAATTGGCCAACGGATGTTTTGCAAGACTACTGCTCCTCTCCAGTTCCACCACATTCCTCGCACTATGTGCTGGACTGATATGTAGGACAGGAATACAACACTGTTATGCAGAAAAGAAATCAAGGCAAGGCTGTTAAAAGCCCTCTTCATTCCTTCTAATGAATCCACCTCTGGACATCAATATCTATATACCTGAGATGAGAGCTGAATTTGATTAAGAATCATAGAATCATCAAATGGCCTGGGTTGAAAAGGAACACAATGATCATCTAGTTTCAACCCCCCTGCCATGTGCAGGGCTGCCAACCGCCAGACCAGGCTGCCCAGAGCCACATCCAGCCTGGGCAGAGCAAATCCAGCCTTAAGGCACAGAACAAATCTTAAGAGGCACAATCCTGCCAGAAAGGGTGTACATACATAGGGATAAAAAGCCAATGGTCAGAGAAGAAATACAGGTAGAAAGGGCAAAATAAATTGCTGTGAAGCTGGAGAGGAACTTTAGGTTTCTTGTGTTAAACTGTCCAGAACCTCACAGACTCATGTTGTTACCGAAGCACACTACCTCCAAGATAGCTTCAGTTTTCCTTCTTGTGAAGTCCTGCTCGACAAACTAAGAATTTCCTGCTGCTCTTTCTTTTAAGTTCTGCAAGATTTTTTGCTGCTCACAATGTAATTCTAGTGCTACAGACTATTCGGGGTAGATTATGCTACTCTAGTGTTACAAATTACTTGGATTGGATTATTTAATTGGATCATTTTGGAATAAGCTATCATGGTGACTAAAATATCAGAACAAGATGCTACTGCGTTGCAAAGTGATAGCTCTCTGGTTCTAATTTGACTCAGGGATAAAGTGGTTCCAAATTTTGCAAAACAAAGGCTTTACTGTTAAGATATCCCATTCATGGCAAAAATAAGTAGCTTATGAGACATCCTAAAGGAGAACTTCAGGCCTCTAGAGCCTTTGGGATTCTCGACACAGACGTTAGCAGAGCCACCACATCCACCACTCTCAGTAGGAAAACTGTGGAGTCATATTCCACCACAATTTTGTAAGATGGCTCAGGCATTTGTAACAAATTATTTAGGTGCAATTGATCTCGTCTTGGATCAGGTAATGCAACAGAGGATCTTTCAAAGTCGTTCAAAGTACAGCTTTCTATGCTTTCCAGGAGTGGTGGTTTACTGTGTTTTTCCTCCAAGGGGAGTAGTGATGCTGCAGTGCACAAAATCTACATACATGCATGGATAATAGAGACATCAAAAGATAGGAGCACTGAGATGGATGTGGTATAGAAGCAGATTTAATAATCTTGTTTGGATTTGACAGGATTGACATTGGTAAACCCGATCTTCATTATTTACTTTGTTTCTTGCTGCTTCTCCCAGCATCATTCTTTTGAAGCAAAATAAATATTAGAATTACCAATCCCTTTTCCTGAACCTTTCCCACATATAGCCTACTGGAACTAGGGATTGGAACAACCTAAGAACAAGAAAGGTTTTTCCTCTTTGACAAACAGGCTGAAGAAAGGGTTAAAGGTCTTTTCTGCACCTGGATTACTTTTTTCAACATTAGCAGAAATGAGCAGTCAGACAGCAGCCTTTGATCTTTCCATGCTGTGTCACAGCTTGTGCAGGAAAGTATTTTGTGTGAAGTTTGGGAGAGTCGGCCATCTGAGTATGAAAGGTGAGGAGTGCCATGATAAAGGGTATTAAGGAAAGACACACTCTGAGGCCTTGTTTCATCAGACAGGACTGACAAAAATATTTTACTTTTATATGAACCACAACTAGATCATCTCACGGTTTTTGGGAGTCCTTATTGCAAGGTCTGTCTTGCAAGACCTTTCCAACTTAAAGCTTAGATGGACATAGAGGTGGAATCACTCTTCACAGCGTCACCCAGACTGCCCACTGTAGGTCTGATTCTCATTTTTCCAGTCAGAGCTTAGGTCCTGATTTATTCTGTATGATTTAAGGTATATGAGGTGCTGTAGAACCATTACCAAGTGAACGAAGAAAGAAGTATCTCAGGAGAATCAGCCAAGACATGTCATTTTGTGAATGTCAATGTGTGTGTCTTTTCCTCTGTACTGACTATAGAAGGATCCTACATCAACACAGATGCTTCACATAACTATGTATAAGTTGGATGGGATGAATGCAGGCCTGTTGACCCAAACTACAGCAAGAAAATGACAAGGTCAACAGCACAGGGGAAGCTCATGGGCAGCAGGGTCCAGCGACTCCTTCTCCTGGTTCTAGTGTTCACTTTGTCTTAACATGCAAAGTAAACACTTCCCTTTCCCACAAAGGCGCGTTGAGCCTGATTTCATGGGCTAGGCTATGTTCTATTTTACTGCTAAGGCAGCATGTCTTGTGAAAAAAATAGATTAATAAAAGAAAGAAACACAAGGGTAAAAGATTCACTAGATAAAATATTAGCTGTAAATCTTCGTACCATTAAGGTTCGAAATACTACGTAGAAATATGTAGTAGCTCCCTTGGCCTCAATTATACATTTCAGAAATTATCCCTATTTACATAGTTTGTGTTTGCCCATAAGGTAACCAGTCTGAGAATGCTGTCTTTTTTTTTTTTTTCCCTACTATGAAGACAGGGAAACTTCCAAGAAACACCATATAATATTGGAATCCAGACAGCTGTGAAGGGAGGGTGCACAGATGGATTGTGTGCCTCTTGAGGTCCCTCCTACTGATAGTTCTATGCGATGCTTCAGGAAGAACCAGCAGTGAGTTTGAAGCGGGGTAGAACCAGGGGTTTCTGTGGTATCTTGTAGCTACTCAGCTCAGGTGAAATATTTTAAGGCCGTGAAGTGGTTAGTCTCACTGTTCTAACAGCTTCTCGTTTCCTAGTAGGAATGTCATACTTTTTAGACCTCCAGACCTCTTTCAGTTTTGGCTGAAAGTGGACAAAAATTTCACAAGGCAATGGAGAAAAAGGGGAGTGAGAAATGAAACCATATCTGTAGGCAGAGAAACAGCAGATTTTCTTTTGTCGCCTTTTCTTTCCTTTAAGAAATTACTCTGAGAATCATTTAGAAAATAATTGGCTCCAATTTCCAGTCTTCAAAGAGAAATAACCAAATATCATTGCAGTAAGCCATGCCAAAATGTTGGCCTATGGCATGCAACATTACATGCACATGTATATACAGGCATGTAAGGCATACATGCAAACACTCATGTACCTGTACACATGCTCTCTAGGAGGCAATTTCAATGCATTCCTTCAGTGCATCTTACAAAGTAAGAAGTCACTGCAGGTTTCACCACATTAACTCTGTCTATTTCTATTTTCAGTTCAATTTCCATAAATTACTTAACCTGAATAATGATTTCAGGGAATTTCTGTTTGTTCTTGTATGCAATATATCTGGTCTGATTTTCTTTTAAGACAAGAAAGTAAGTATAAATTGCACACAGTTTGCTAAGACAAGGAGAAAACAAACAGTATATATGGTTTTTTGTAAGATACAAGAAATAGAATCATAGAAGCATTGGAAGAGAACTTTAAGGTCATCCAGTCCAACCCTCAGAAAAAGAGAATATATCACCACAATGTTTTTTTTAATGTTTTCTTTTTCAGATTATCTTTGATAACATAGAAGAGACAAAACCCTGATAGAGGAAGACAGTGCAGAGGAATTTGAACACAATGTCTATATCTCCATCACCATCTTTACCTGCATAGAAACTATAGGAGGTGAAGCTGAACTGGACTGTATGAGGTCCTCTACTTCTTAATCAAAGCAAGATCAACCATATCTGAGTCCTTTCTGCAGCTGCCTAACCTACCCTGTTCTCAAAAACTTCCAGGGATGGATATTCCAACACATATTTTTCAAGAAAACTCCTCTACCACTTTGCTTTCCTTCCCCTTTCTCCTAATATTTAGATGTTAGGAATATGATACATGGATACTTTCGAGAAAAATAAGAAACAAGGCAGAATCAGAAACATGTTTTTTCTGTGTGTGTTAATCAGGTTTACTTTATGCAATGCTTGTTCTGAAAACACATAGATCATGGCTACTTTTACACACAGAATGGTCAGCACTGAAGAAGCAAAACCGAATTCTCACATATGGACCAAAGATGGCATTTTTAATATAAAAACAGCCCAGCTTTTAACCTTCATATATACTGAATTATTTCTGGGATAGAAACAAGTGCAAAAAAGTTATGGGGGGAAAGAAAATAGAGGAGTATTCTTTTTCTTGCCTTGCAGGACTGAATGATGCTTGATTGTAAAGATTTTGGCATGTTTAGGAGTGTTTCTGGAGACAATTTTGCATTTCTCTTAAATGAAGGGATCTCTGACAGCCATTCTTTTTTTCCTTTCAGAGATCATGTGATTAACAAATACAGAAATTTTCTGTATTTCCATTTTTTGGCATAATCTGTATGGAGCTGTGATCTGGGTGGAGCACAGACATGGGCAGTGGTTTAACTAGCTGTCTGATTGGTCTTCTGTCACAGTATCAGAAGCTTCTGAAGCATTGTTTTGGCTCTGGCGGACTCATACTTCTCATCTTCTCTCTTGCCCTCACCTAAATGAAATAAATCAGCATCTTATTGCTTTTCTCTAGAGCTGAATGCTCTGATTCTTGCAGAAGCAGCATTAATTTTAACATCAGTAGTACTTTGCCAAAGAATAATGAATATACCTGGTTCTAGCTCCCAAACTCCCATAAGAGAAATCAGATACAAGGATGAAATCAAAGGGTCTCCCAGGCTTTTTCTCCATCCATTGATCTTCTTTGCATTTTCAAGGAAGCAAATTTCAGTAGCTTAAATAAAGGGCATCTTGACAACCATTTATTTTTGCTTTCCCTTCAGAGCTTTCACAGTTAATAAACACTTAACATTTTCAAAATTAATTGCAGTGGAATTTTCTGCACTATTTAGAGAGCCTTGAAAAAGGGAGTTGTCAAACAGACCCAATATGTCTCAAACTCGACAACCATATGACTTAGCCTTGTGTTTTAGCCATACGGATGAGGAAGGCAACTGTGATTACTCCTCATGAAAGGGGGGGGAAGTGAGACAAGATTGCTAATGTCAGCCTGGGTTGTCAAGTGTAACCAAGACTGTAGAATTGCTGAGCTGTGTACCCAAGAGTGTGTCAAGGCTGGATAAATTCCATAAAATAGGGCAGTCTGTCACGTGGTGCTTTGAGCCAGCTGAAGAGTATGTGTGCCTACAACAGATGTGCCCTGTTAAAGATAGTACCCAGAAATGGTCAGGTGCCAGCATAACAAGTTTGTGAGCAGATCCTCCCAGCAGGAGCCAATTTCAGTGAAACAAGCTGGCAAGGCAGCCTACTTGTCATGGATGCAAATGCCAGATCTGGCATCTGCAGGTCTGTGGCACAGAGCAGGGGGAAAGAAGCAAGTTTCCACCACCAACTGGTGCCAGATCTTCAAAGAAGAAATTTCTCAGATGTTTGGGCTGTAGAAAATGTTGACATGATTATATACCTCCCATTAAAAAAAAAAAAAAAAAGATAAAATACTAAAATAAAAAGAAGGAGAAGCAACAACAAGAACAATAAAATCAGAAGCAGTAACTACTCCGTAGTCTGGTGCCATCCATAGCAGTTAAAAAAATGTTAGTGTCCTGGCTCCTCTGAAGTCGTATTCTTATCATGGCATCTCTGTATGCAATATGAGAATATTCACAGCTTAGAAAATCCAGGAAAATGCACTGCTGTTAAAATGTGAGAGCCCACATAGGGCAGGTTTTTTTGCAGCTTTTTTGCTCATTAAAGATAACTAGAGCTTGTCTAAATGAACACAGAAACCCACGGCTGCAGAGGTTGTTTCTCTTTATGTTTCTTATGCAGGAGCCCATACAATTGCTCTAAGTCCAGTGGTTTCCCAGAAGACAGAAAACAACGTGCAAACTTATGTTGAGAATGTTATATTAAATGCAGGTGTCATTGGGAAGAGAAGACACACTGGCACATGCTTTAGCACTCGAGGAAGCTGGTTAAAGAGGAATTTTCAGCCATCTCCCTCTAAGGTTTTAAAATATGTGTAACAATAAAATGTTTCCATTTACAATTTCTGTTCCACACGATCTACCAGGACGAGTGGAGAAAACCCACACCTTGCACCCAGATGAAGAACCTCCCTGAAGACTCACGGGATGACTGATGGTTACCATCACTGAGGAGATGTTCTGTGGGGTTCAGAGTCACACCAGAGACAGATAGCTTGCAGTTTCACTTAGTCTTTTAATGATGGTAGGTGCAAACAGCCTGTAGAACAGGCTTGCCATTATTACAGAAGCAATACCAAACCAGCTGTTGTTTACATTGCTTGGAACCAGGAATCATCCTTTTTCTTGATTCCAGAAGAACGATTGGTGGTTTAATTTCCAGGAGAATATATCATTCTGTTTGTTTTCAAGGAAACAAATTCTAATACCCTTTTCTAGTGGTAACAGGTAGAAGAAGCCAATGGTTCTTGAGATGATTTCACAGGACTCAGACCAACCACAGTGAGTTGGATCTCCTACAGGAGAATTCCAGTCATGTTTTGCCAGTATCCTCCTGTATTTTGGAATTACGTTGGTGAATAAAAAACACCAATATGAAAACACAGGGTATTAAAATAGAGCAAATGAATTTCAAACTCAGACGAGAGAAAGGCAAGAAAAAGAGAAAGGGGAGATAACTCCCCTGAGTTGTACTGACTGAGTTGTTCTCTGATGGAACAGCTTTGCGTGTCAGCTGAAAAACTGGACGGGGGAGGGCCATACAGAAAGATAAGCAATGGCTACAGATGGCTATAAATGGCTTGAGAAAAAATTTTTTTTCTTTTTTAAAGAAAACAACACTATTTTAGAATATGGAAAATCCTTACAACCTTTCCATCTCCTTCCGCTGCCTAATTCCCCACCTTTTCTTACCTTGAGATAAAGAAGTACTGAAAGATTTCATGAGGACATAGAGCACTTTGCGGAGTCTTTCTAGGGCTACAGATTCTTGATCTCCCATAAGGGGAATTCTTATGGTCATTAGCCCAGTATTTATAGACACAGAAACTGGGCTGAGACACAATTTGATTAAAAGGTTTAGATATAATGAAAAGCTTTATTCTGTCATTTACCATGACTACATCTCTCCAGTTATATAGATGCATATCTTGTTTGGCAATTGTGTTGGGAGATACTGAAGGATATTGATGTACCAGGGAGCTGGTGCCATACTCTCTTATAAATCTATTTTTTTTTAGAAGAATTTTGTAGGCTTCCATTCATTGCTCTTATATGATAGTCTATTGCTTTTCAGCCCTGAATGTCAGTGATCCATTTGAAAATATTATCAGGTAATCACTACCTGTCAGGAAACTCTACCATAAAAATTCTTTGCCTTAAAAGTGTAGGAGCAAATATTTGAGCACATTTTCTTCCCATCCAGCTCTACTGCTGAAAATTATTGCCATGTTTATACCATAACAGTCTTCTGGCTAGAGCATCTGAATCACTGAACCAGGAACATGGAACAACCAAGAAGCCTGGAATGCATTCAGATCCACTGAGCACAAAATAATGTGGTTTCAGAAAAAAATTGCACTAAATTTAGGCTGGGAAATCTGAAGAACCAAAGGAGGGATTCACTAAGTTCCCACTGAACTCATAGTGAATTCCTAGAATCATAGAATCATAGAATGGCCTGGGTTGGAAGGGACCTCAAGGATCATCAAGTTCTAACCGCCTGCCACAGGCAGGGTTGCCAGCATCAAGTACTAGATCAGATTGCCCAAGACCCCATCCAACCTGGCTTTGAACACTTCCAGTGTCGAGGTATGCACAAACTCTCTGGGCAATCTGTTCCAGCACCTCACTAAACTCTCAGTGAAAAACTTCCCTCCTTTAGTTTAAATCTTTTCCTCCTTGTCCTATCACTATCTCCCATGTAAAAGTTGATTTCCTTCCCTTTAATTATTGGAAGACTTATCTGAGTAAAAGACTGTTCAGTGCTGAAAGATCAGGGACAAATCCAACCTTTTGCATTTCTACAATATGTAAACCTTCCTCAGGAAATTTCTGATTCACTGAAAAATCTAACTAATACCTGAAGGGAGATTTAAAATGAATTCTATCAGATAACACCATTTTCTGTAAAATCCCAAAGTTCTAACGCTGCTAGGAAAAAAAAAAAAAGAAAAAAAAAAACATTCATTTATTTTAATCTGAAAGACAAAAATACCAGGGAAAACTCAAGAGTTAGCATGGCTCTTTTGTTGTTGTGTGGGTTTTTTGTTTTGTTTTGTTGGTATGGACACTGGTTTGTTATCTGTCAGGGGTTGTATTTGAGATTCGGTATTTGACAGGAAGATCTGAAAACCACCAGAAGTCATCATCTTCTGTTCACCAGTGCCTGATGACATGCAATCCATTTTTCATGACTGACTTTCTCAACACGTCTTTTATTTTCTGGTGAAACTTGAAGTCTCTCATGAAAAGATCAAGCAACTCCATTTCTTTCAGGGAACAGTTTTTTTTTAACTTTCCTAAGTTTTGAGAAAAGCTTGAAAGCTTGACCTGATGTCACACTGCAGGATTCATTTTAAAAATTCTCAAATTCTCAAACCAGCTATGCTGACCCAGAATCTGAAGTCATTGTTTGAAGTGTTGAGTCTTACATTTATTGCCATTACCATCACAAGCTCGACCAACTTAATGCCATGATGACTGCACTAAGCCTTCAGGAACGAAAATAGGATGACATTCTCCTCTCCTAACTTTATGAATAACATTCAGATCCAGGTGTCTGTCTTTGGTTCTGTTATCTGAGTATGTATGTCTGGGACCATCTGTGACTATCTAAGGTATCCAAGAAGTCTTCTGTCAGATATGACACAGGGCTTAAATCTGGAGGCCAGGCAGGATAGCTGAGGGCTTTTCAAATGTCATTGTACACTTACACTTTGACCACTCTTTAAAACAACAGTCAATACAATCAAAGTAGAAAGATAACTAGAAAGGTATTTAGATGCTTATGTTTAGCTAGCTAAGTAACTCACTAGGCTCTACAAAGGGTTTCACCTTTCTTCTGACACTTGGGTGTTTATTGCTGTCAAAATGTCCTACTGTATCCAAGACACAAAGCTGTCAGGTGAGACACATGATCAGCATACATTTGTAGAGAAAGCCTGAGGTCAACTTGTGTACCTTGCACTACATGACAACATGTAGGCAACTGAATTTATCCTGAGCTGCCAACAAAGTAAAAACAGAGTCTGTTAAGACAGAGCTGATTCAATCTGATTTAGGTTGTACTTTAGGATGGGTGAAACCAGACACTCAAATATCAGTTCCTTTCCCTTGACTGCAAAGGGGATCCAGATGATTCAGGTGGGTACAGCTACACAGGAGAGACCTAAAGTCAGATGTGAAGACTCACATATTTAAGATTGAATCTAACAGCACAAGAAAAATAAACAAGGACTTCTTCATAGAAGCAAGACAAGCTGTGAAATTAGAACAGATCAAAGTACATCTGTCTGATCTCTTCCCAAACTACTGGTCTGCTTATGTCATTTTAAATAGCTTTTTTTTTTCCTTTTTTTTCTTTTTTTTTCCAAATTCTGCAATGCTTAAATTATACCTTTCACTGCTTCGTGTCCAGGAAAGGGAAAATAATGGGAAAATCCAAAGCCAGGTGGAATATGAACAGGAAGTGCCTCCCCAGAGGGCAAATGGGCAAAGGTAGGAGCTGGGCTGTCTTGCAGGCAGGTGCCCTGTCTGCCTGGATCTGCCAGACAAGCTGCCAGCCCCCCTCCCTGCCCAGGTCCTTTGCCAACCCATGGTGTGACTTTGTCCCCGCAGGACAAACCCACAGTGAAGGGAGGCAGATCCCTTCTCTCAGTCATGCCTTGAAGAAGAAGAGGACTGCAGGGCTCTTGAAGAAATCAAGATCCTCTCCCACAACCATTTGGCTCTTGGCCTCTGTTGCATCTGTCGCCTGCAGTGCCAGCTAGTGACAAATGACAGTGTTGTGTCACCTGTCCTACTAGCACTAAGAATAGAGCAGCTCCATTTCCCTGTTTCTACTAAATCCCCATGAGCATATGACATAACCAGAGGAAACCCATCTTTTCTGCACTGTACTGCCAAAGAGTTGCTCTACTGCTCAGTTTGTAGAACCAACATGTACTCACAGTCCAGCCCAGCTGATCCAACAGCAGCACCAAGGCAGCCCGAGACACTGAGATATCCAGTATTGCAGAAGTGGGCGGCAATTCATACTTTTGTGTGCACATCTTTACACACACACAAGCACAAATAACTCCCACCATGGTCACTGTCCCATTGTATCTCTTTCAGGTTGGATATTAGGAGAACTTTCTTCTTAGAAGGAGTGGTGATGCACTGGAATGGGCTGCCCAGGGAGGTGGTGGGATCATTGTCCCTGGAGGTGTTCAAGAACTGTGGAGATGTGACACTGTCAGTGGACATAGTGGGGTGAGTTGGGGTGATCTTAGAGGTCTCTTCCAACCTTAATGATTCTATGATTTTTTTCAATATTTTCCTGTCTGTCCCCAGAGCAGGAATGTCTTCTCTCTCTCTTAGAAATACTTGACACATAAACTGATGCCAAAACAACTAAAAAGTGGTTTTAAAGCTTCTTTGGGAGTGGGAATCACTGTGCAGAAAGCTGGTGTAGAATGAAGACAAATGACTCAATTTTTGTCATGACCTACACTACACTTGCAATGAAGGTTGTTGGCCTGCACTGAGATTGGTTTCTCAGAGACTCAGGTTCCATATAGTGGTTGTGTATACATCAAAATGTCTTTCTTCTATGCAGTCCAGAGCAAGGAGACTAAAGAGAGCCAGTCCTGTCTCCAGAAGCATCTTTTAGGGATGTGCTCATGTGCTGAAAATTCTTTGCAATTCTCCTGTTAGGACTGAGGTTCTGTGTACTGTTATTTTAGTTGCAGTGATAAAACCATATTGACAGGTCTTATTAGAAAAGACACATCCCATGTTGATGAAAAACTTCTTTATCTGATATAGATTGAACAACTCCCTCTCCCCAAAGGACTAGTTATATCAGATAAAGGATTTTATTTTTATTCTGCTATTTTAATACTTTGTCCACAACTTTTTTTCTGCTATTTCTCTTTAGCTGTGTACTAAACAACATAGTTACAATGGCAAATCTTCAGGTAGAGAAAATTTCTGTTGGTTTAAACAAACAACTTTAGATTTTTGTCATCAGACTAATTTATGATGCAATTATTTTTTATTGGCCATTAAAACTAACAGATTGAAAATTTTAATAAAAATAGTAACAACAAATGTGAGATTTATATTTCTGTTACAAAACTAAGGAGGTTAAAATTTTCAGTTTGCTGTAAATAGAATCTTGTAAAAAACTCTATAATAACGTTGTGTCAGCTTCAAATGAATAACCCTTTTAGAAGATTGATTTAAACTACCTGATAACAGTCTAATCACAAAGAACATAAGTTCTTTCTTTTCCAGTATGTTTCTACAAAGATTCCCTTCTAACCCAAGCCATTCTATAGTAGACCCTGGGGAGGTCCAGTATTGAATGTGGGCCTACGTGATCATAAAGTCATATAATGGCCTGGGTTGAAAAGGACCACAATGATCATTGAGTTTCATCCTCCCTGCTATGTGCAGGGTTGCCAACCAGCAGACCAGGCTGCCCAGAGCCACATCCAGCCTGGCCTTGAATGCCTCCAGGGATGGGGCATCCACAGCCTCCTTGCACAACCTGTTCAGTGCGTCACCACCCTCTGGGTGAAAAACTTCCTCCTAATATCTAACATAAACCTCCCCTGTCTCAGTTTAAAACCAGTCCCCCTTGTCCTATCACTATCCACCTTCATAAACAGCTGTTCCCCCTCTTGTTTATATGCTCCCTTCAAGTACTGGAAGGCTGCAATGAGGTCTCCCTGCAGCCTTCTCCAAGCTAAACAAGCCCAGTTCCCTCAACCTTTCCTCACAGGAGAGGTGCTCCAGCCCTCTGATCATCTCAGTGGCCCTCCTCTGGACCCATTCCAACAGCTCCACATCGTTCCTGTACTGGGGGCCCCAGGCCTGGATGCAGTACTGCAGATGGGCCCTCGCAATAGCCTCCCTCTCCCTGCTGGACACCCCTGCTGGCTCATGTCCAGTTCTCATCTACAAGGACCCCAAGTTCTTCTCCGCAGTGCTGCTCTCAAGGAGATCTTCCCCCAGTTTGTATAAATACCTGGGATTGCCCCAACCCAAGTGCAGCACCCTGCACTTGGCCTTATTGAACCTCATTAGGTTCACAGGCCCTCTTCTCCAGCCTGTCCAGGTCTCTCTAGATGGCTTCCCTTCCTTCCAACTTATTGACTGCACTGCTCAGCTTGGTGTCATCTGCAAACTTGCTGAGGGTGCATCCAATGCCATTGTCTGTCATTGATGAAGATGTTGAAGAGCACTGGTCCCAAAATCTACCCCTGAGGGACACCGCTTGTGACCGGCCTTCACCCTGACACAGAAGATATCACAGCAGAAGTGACTTTGAAGTGTTGTTAAATTTCTTTTCATTTCAGAAGTGTTTGTAAGTGTTGTGTCAATTACTTTATTACAAAGCTCATATTTAATTTTAATAAGGCTGTTGTGATAGTCTCTTTGCTGAATCTCTTGATAACAAAATAAATTATTTCCTTATTCATTATTTTCAGCCTTCTGATTTCATTCAATTTCTGCCAAAAACTGGGAAAAAATGTCCTTTTTTCTTTTGTATTCAAGTTAGATATTTTAAACTAAATGTAAAGCAAAACTTCAGAGTGAAGTTCTCTCTTTCTTGTTCTTCAGTTGTGCTCTCTATCAAACTTCAAGGGGAACTATACTGAAAAACAGTAAATGCACAGTTTTATCATTATTTTGAGATTGGGCTTGATGACTTTGATGTTGGGCTTGATGATCTTTGAGGTTGGACTTGATGATCTTGAAAGTCTTTTCCAATCTGAGCCATTCTATGATTCTACGATTCTGTGATCATCTGTTGCAATGTAAGTTTAATATAGGAAGTCTGGAACTGAGGAAAGTAATGATTTTATACTCACGAACCACAAACCTTTTGCTATATTCTAAACACACAAATTGTTACTAACTTTGGAAATGATCACGTGACATTTTCCATGGTTATAGTGTAGAACCATCACTCTGAATATCTGTGGAAAATTATCATTGCGAGTATGTCCCTTGGTATTTCTGGAAACCAAGTTGTGAGCCTGTACTGTGTGTTTACAGAGTTTTTTATGATCAGCAAGGGAAAAGAAACTGATTTATGTCTATTCTGTTCCATTCCACATGCACAAGCATAAGTGCCCATCCATCCTTGAACACAAACATTAAAAGAGCATTAGAAAAGGCATTGAAGTGAAGCACTCTGAAGTTAGGAAATGCCAGACTTTGCCACCTGCGTGTATACAGACACCTACTTTTGTCACACGTTTACTCATGCAAGCTTTAATTCCCTGATTGCCTTTTTATTTCTTTCAGAGATTCCCGTCTTCAAGAATGGATCCTACTCATTTAGCTGATTATTAATTAATCTTTTTTTTTTAAACTGAAATTATTCAAAATGGAGGATAAAGTCTGTCCTGTACTTAAAAATAATTAAAAAGTCATTTATATCTACATTTCTGTATCAAGTCTGAGGATGTATAGATATGTGATTGTTTCCATTCAGCTTTAGTCTCTCTAGTGCAATTTATATCCAGATGAAATATCTTCTGACAACGTCTGTGCATTATTTTTAGGTTCATTTTGCTACTTAAAGCATTACATAGGCACTTTCATTCTACCACAGGAGAAAAGCATTCTTCCAGCAGATGGGATGCTATCATGATAACTTTATTTTTCTGTATATTTGGTTTTCTCAGTGGTGATATGTCACCATAGGTCTTCTAGAAGACACATTTCTCCTTTTGAGCTGATTCCCTCCTCAGGCAGAGTTTGGGTTAATAAAGAATATCTTGGAATAACTTAGCCATCTAGAGAACAATTGTTAAACGTTGTCTGTATCAACCAGTTTGGAGAAGCTGAGACCAGAAAGTATGAATCTCCTATCCTGGCTAAGGCTCCTACCCAATAAACCACATTCCTTCAGGCCTGCTTTCTTTGTGGCTCTGTAAGCAGTTGTCTGTGGCAGAAAGTGTAGAGTTTCCTACTATCCATGTTGAATGGATTAGATGTACCTGGTTAAAGCACACTGCAGGGTATGGGAAGAGTTGGTTTAAATATTTCTCAGGCTAAAACTGCCCTGCAGCTCCAGTTGCTGAGCTTCCCAGGACAAGGCAGTAACCACGGGACCATTATGCAAAAGATGGGTGTTGGCAGCATCTCTTCTGGCAGATGTGGAACACACAGCTCCCAGTATCCATGCCCACAGGTTTGACTTCAAGATTTACACCCAAAATAAAGTTCCTTGCTTCAGAAACCTATTTCTCAGAACCTTCCAAAACCAAGGCACTGAGAATGTTTCAGACCAACCACTTCCCTCAGCCTTTGCAATGAGCTGGCTCGCCTGTTTTACCACTAAGTGGGCACCTGCTTAAGGCACTCTACTTTTCCCAAGCTTTTTGAAGTGAAGCAGAATTAACTGCAGCCATATGAGGAATGTAGGTACCTCAATCTGTGGGATTACTTCTGGAGGGAATGATTTCAATGTACTCTGGTGCTGAACACGTCAGCACTAAATCACTGCTAGGATTTGGCATATACAGCCTATTCAAGACTTTCTGGATTCTAAGACCCTCATTACATGACACAAATTTATGAACACGCATCTGTTAGCACCAAAGTCTTCTTCTCCTTTTTTGTCCTCTTTGAAGGAGTTATTATTTGTCCTAAGACACTGTCTGAGTGTTCTTGAGAGAAAACAGTATAAAGCAGAAATTCATGCAAGGAGCAGAATAGTCCCGGTGGGGATCCTCAGCACCCACCACCACCTTTACTTACTGTGGTCTTTCATTGAGACTGCAAGTGAGAATAGTAGGGGCATAACTGGTATTGGTCCATCAGTGTGGAAGAAATGATAATTCTCTAAAAGTTGAGACAGCAGTACGTTGCTCAGTGGTGAAATGTATTTCCCTATGTATACACAGAAATGCTCACAACTACCTACACACATGGCACAACTTTACCACCAGAGTTGATTCTTCATGCAGAATATAATTGAGTAGTGGATGCATACATATATGTGTCTACATATGCATATATATATGCACATATACTATATTTATAATATACATATGTGGCGTGCTTTCAATCCTAAAGCCTACAGTTGTTGACTGAAGAAATTCTTGGATGCAAAAATCATGGAGAGTCATTAAATACAACCCTGTTCAGCCCAGAGACAAGTTCACTGGAGGCTGGGAGAACTTTAAAACTTTGTTTACTGTGTGTGAAACGCAGTGTTACGCTTTTCTTCAGATATTCACCTATAGTCATAGTCAGGAATGATCAGATGGGATTTAACTGTATATGTCCAATCTTATATTCTTATACTTAACTGGGCTCCAAAGCTTTAACAAACTGAAATGCATTAAAAGTACACTAGGAAAACCAACAACAGAAAATATCATGTCTTCCCTTTCTTCAGTCATGCTGCCGTGTCAAAATAAGTAGCATTGAGACTATCAAAATCCTTCCAGAGACTGACATTTATTCTTGCCCAAGAAACATTTCAGACCTAAAAACTCCTTCAGATTCCCAAAACTTAACTCACTGCCCGGGAATATGAATATAGCACAAGTTTGTGACAGAACTATTTTTTAGCTTTCATGCTCCAAAATGCAGAAATATGCATCATCTGGCAAGAGTATATTCAGAAGGAGTGGGTTTTTAAAACAATTTAATTAATAGTCTCAGCATCTGTAAAGTTTTGAAAAAAATATATATTGTAAGTATATTCCAGTTCACTACTTTGACATTTGGAAAAAATAAATGTAAAGAGCCGAAAGTGAAGTAATAATAACGATTGCCAGACTATTAAAAGTCTGTTTTTCAAACCGGTTAGCATCAGCCACCTGCAGTCTGGGCTACCTTCAACTACAGTGAACAGTACCGCGTGGTACTGGACAGACATAATTAAAAGATGACTGTGCACAACTAATTGATGCATTTCTCGTGAACATTTATGGGAAAGAAAGAGGAGAGTTCAAAAGATCTTCAATTCTGTGCTCTGAGCATTCATTTTCATAGGAGAAACAAGGCTTCACCTGAAAGAGCTGCTATCTCCTGTCATTCACTAAGGAGTTTAGAAGAAAGGCAAGGCTAAGCAAGGGAGATCCCCCACAAGTTTTTAGCGTCAAAAAGTAAAGAAAGGTGAAGAAAGGACTGTGATATAAGAAGGATCAACATTTCCTTTTGTGCAGGCAATGGAAAAATCCATGCTTCTCACCTTGATCCAAAAGATGATGTAGTATGACAGGTCTGATTAATAGATTCGTTTCAAAGGCCCAGAATGTGCCTAACTCATCGAGAATAAGAATAGATTATAGTTCTAAAATCAGACAGATAACCAAAGAGATTTGTTATGGCCTTGCTTGTCTTCAATGTAATGTAATGAGATAGTGAGAATTTTATTGTCATTTTATGGCTTAAATCTGACCCAGGATACAGAGGCTGAACTTTGTTTTCACCAAACGTTGTTGGAAGACCTAGACTACATAAAATGACTTGTTAGACTCAGCTCCTAGCAAGCAAATGGCAAATCGCACAGCTGGTGCAGGCTGGCATCCTGATGACAGTCTTCATACAGTGAACACAGAAGATGAATGAACACTCTGTGTGTGGACATTTTCACTCTATGGACAAACCCTCCAGCTCAGGACTGGAAGGCAAGTTCACACATTTCATCTTTTTTTCTGCCCTTTTCTGCTCATGTGTCACACACAGTCCCAGCTCTGCTTAATAAGAAAGTAGAGGACTCCCCCCCCCCTCTAAATGGGAGCATGTTGTGTCAGCAGGGAAAGTTAGGAAAGGGTAAAAAATTGAACCGTGTCATAAGAAGGATTTGTATTTTCTTTTTGTGCAGTCAGTGGAAAAGTTCCTGCATCTATTCTTTATCCGAAAGACAAACTAGTAAACTACAATAGCTGGAATGCAATGTAAGAGCCAGAGGCATGTGAAACTCAGCTATTTTCAACAGCAAAATCTTGTGCAAACACAGCTTTCATTTTCCTTCCTCCTAAAATTCCCTGGTAGTTATCAGCTTCTAATTTCCCAGTAAAATTTAAAGAACGAAAGCACTAGTTGGTTGTGTGATGGAAAAAGGCTTTCTGCATCTTTTAAGTGTGAAACTTCACTGCTGATTTCTGCTGAAGGGTCAGGAAACCTTTGTAACAGGTCGAGTGAGGTCAGCCATGTAAACCTGAGAGTGCCTCAAAGCACTCTCTCCCCAACGTTTCTGCTGCAGTTGAATCATAGTACTCCAGTAGGCAATTTGAGTGCAGCCTCTTCCATTTTAGAGAGTAAGAGGATTTGGGTATGGATCATGCCAAGCTGCCTAAGAGACAGGCAAAGGGCTCTAGCCCTGCTTCACCTTCCAGTGTTTGAGTACCGGGAATCTGAGGACACATCCATACTGACCCAGTGAGGACTGAGCAGAACTGAGCATGAAAACATTATTACTTCAGCTACATTATTTCCTGGACTTGGACAAGATGTTCAACACACTGTGGTATTCCCTCTACCCATATCATGTGAGCTCATTTGGGATCTCTAATGGCATTCTGCCATTGCTTTGATACCTTTGGAAATCTGGCTGGCTCCAAATGAGTGTTTCAGGTCTCTCTCTCACCCCTACTACTAGCAGTATTGCTCGTTAATCACATTTGAGGACAAATGAGCATCTTTTTTTGCAGCTCTCAGTTAATGACACCATGTCATGGAGTGTCTGCATCAGAGCTTGCTGCAGGACAAGTCAAGAAGTGTGAACCAGGCAACAGGGATAGGACAAGCCTTTGCTTTGGTGATTTAAACCCTTGGAGTTACTGTGGAAGCACACCCCAAGTTCTTCATCCAGCATTTCCTAAAGCAAATGGAGACAGACTCCTCTAAAGAATGTGTGCCTCCCTCAATCTCTATAACCATCCTATGGCTCCTATTTTTCTCCATTCTGCACTGAAGGATCGGTAACAATTTTATGGTTTATCTCCAATTTGAAGATATCTGGACCTAAATTACCTTCCTGAGATTGCACAGTGACTTCAGGGAAGAGCCACCAGACTCCTAATCCTATGCCTTCCAGTAACAAAGGATAGGGTTGTGGGACTCACTGGGAAACCAATTTTTTCATAATTGTTTCCCAGATTTTTATGGTCTTTTAATTTAATTTCTTTTCAAGAGGATGGGTTGGGGTGGTGATATGGAAGCAAGACAAAATTCCTCCCTTTTTTAATTCCTTCTGTCTGTTTTCTAGGTTTGCAATTGCTTACTACGGTGTTTCAACTGCCTGAAGACAATTCCTCAACTACCATATGCAAAAATATAATTCTCTGCAGGGAATCAGGACAAGACAGATGAGTTCTCAAGAACCAGTGGTGAAGGAAAGTCTACCTGAGTCTACTTCTCCTCAATATCAGAGCTTTAACTGTTATTTTTGGAACAGGCACTGCCCATAGATGTGTCCTTTGATGTCCCACATGCCAGAGATTCCAGAGGCTACAGCACACCTATTCTGAACAGGAGATACAATAGCATGGAAGTCATCACTGTTTCAGCCAACCAACCTGAATTTAGCCCAAGATTCCTATACAGTTTAGTTGTTGTTTTGTTTTGTTTTATGTGATATTGTGATCCAAAATCCAAACCAGAGTGTTCTTGACTTTGTTTCTACTTTAATCTCAGACCATCCAGTTTGCAGAATGTGCCAGCCAGAAATGAAAACATTCTTTCTTTACCGTGGGTAAAGGGGTTTGCATTTATTAATTACCTAATTCTTATTGAATTACTTTTAGAAGGTAAGAGGAGATAAATGAACAGCATGAACAGCATGCCAGATGTATTTGTGTTTCTGTTGTAGGTAAGACTTCTTTAAATCTTAAAGATCAACTAAAATCTTAAATCTTAAGATCAAGTATTTTGATACTAAATCAAAAGCTCAGCATTTTCAAATGCTATTCAGTCCACTGTGAACATTTTATGTCCTTTTAACATAACTTTTCAATCAAGGAATTTACTTGAAATTGTATTTCTATGCTATCTACTGCATCAGTCGTCATAGAGTTATAGAATCATCAAAGTTGGAAAAGATCTCTAAGATCACCCAGTCTAACTCCAGCTCATTCCCACCATGCCCACTGACCATGTCCCTCAGTGTCACATCTCTGCCGTAACTGTATAGCCCCAGGGTTGGTGACACCACCACCTTCCTGGGCAGCTGTGCCAGTACAGCACCAGTCCTTCTGAATACCTGATAACAGGAGGCCACCTTCAGAGCCCTCTACTGACATAGCACTGTATCTGCTGCTTTACAGATGTGGAAATTGAGGCACAGACCTGTTGTTAGATGTTAGAACCAAGAAAACCTTTGATTTCTGACAAAAAAAAAAAAAAAAAAGAGGATATACTTGCCTCTATTATTTAAATGCTCCATTAATAAATTATACTCCAGAGGAAAGGAAAAAAAAGAAAAAAAGAAAAATAGGGATATGAAGGGAAATGGATTTTGCTTTTAGACAAATTGTATCTGTATGGGTGGAATAGAAATATATTCCAACAGCACAGGCAACACACACCCATTCTTGGTATCTAGCTAAGCGACCCACTAGGGACCATGAATCCCCCAGTAGCTGAGTCCCAGAGCTCAGGAGCATGGTGTACCTGTTGTGGTTTGCTGCAGTCAGCAGCATGAAATCCAAAGTCTTCCTTCCCTCCCACTCTCACAACTGCAATCTCTTTCTCCACCAATTGCTTGAGAAAAAAAAAAAAAGACAATTGTTGTAAGCCTGTTTCAGAGATCCTAATCTAATTATTTTTTCTTTCTTTCTTTCTTTCTTTCTTTTTTTTTTTTTTTTTTTTTTTTGGATATTGCATCTGTGGAGGAGGGAAAGGGGAGGACAGAGATTTGCAACGGCGGGGGCAGCCAAGGAGGGGAAGGAGGGGGAAGAAGAGAAAATATTTCCTTTGGCAATTCTGTTTCACTTTCGAAAAGGGACTACTTTCCTCACTCTTTATCCCTCCTGACAAGTACAGGCACTTTGGGCCCTAACTGGATGTGAACATTGTCAAAAGGAATTTGGGCTAAAGGGAGGCATCTGCAGTTCTGTTCCTATTGCGCTCGGTGCTGGAGCCACTTTTGCGAATGTGGCAGGGTGGCTGGTGGGCAGACACCAGTACAGATGGGAACTTCACATACTGTATGCATCATGACCAACTATAAAAACAGTCACAACGCATCAGTTGTTACCCAGCCAGCCTCCCCAGAACCTTCACTTTCAATTTCAATCTCACTGACATCCACAGCTTACAGTGAGCTTTTATATTTAAGCATCAATACAGTACTAATGCAGGAGAAAAGGGGTGGCTGGGCAACCACGGCACAGAATTAAACCTCTGAACCTCTCTGGGAGGGAGGAGCAACTCAAGGGGGATTGTGTAACTGGGCGCTATGCAAAAGAGAGGGGGAAAACAGGGGGATGGAAGACAGGATAATTTTTGGTGCTGGGAACACACAGCAAGTCAAGGGGCTTCTGCAAAAGAAGTGCGCTGAGCAGGCACTCTCCCAAATTGTAATTTAATGCTTGGGATAATCCTATTGTGTCAACTACTCGCTGCCAAAGAATCGAGGTTAAATATAACTTAAAAAAAAAATAAAAAAAAAATTAAAGGGATGGCAATTTGAACAGCTTAATGTTTCTTCAAAGGCTGAGTGATGGAAAGCGGCACTGAAGTAAATTGACAACTCGGAATTAACTGGGTGCTGGCAAGGCTCAGGTAAAGGTTTGATGGTAACATGAGCTTTCCAAAGTGTTTCCAAACTGAAGTATTATGAAAAGGTAAATTATGTTTTGTATTCATGACTGAAAGCATTTTATTTTAAAGCCAGCCCTGCCGATGCTGTCAAGGTGGAGATTCGAGCTTTATGTACAGTGCCTCTAGCCCTGCAATGTGAGTGAGGCAACATGACAGCTTGTAATAAGTAATTTTTATACAGTTGCATTTATCACTCAAGTAGGCTTGGCAATATTAAACACAGACCTTAAAATGCTGCAGAAGAGGAAGGACAGGGGCTGGAGGCCATATATATTGTGTGTGTGTGCCTGTGTGCGTCTGTGAGTGTTTGCAACTTCTTTTCTTTCTCCAGGCCCGTTCCTGTTAATGTGGCACTTTTTAAGATATGCACAGAAATGCTTCCGAAATGTTAATACATCACTAAAAGGTTACAAATGAAATGACCCCATTTAGCCCAAAGGATGTTATTTTAGGCTTTAATGAATTAAACATTGCTACCATTTTCAGGCAAAAATCAATTGCCTCAATTAACGAATTTGCACAAGTCCAAATGTTTACAAAATAAAGGCCTAGAAAGCACAATGTTTCTATTTCCCATTCTTTACCTTGTTTCTTCATTAACAAACTGATTTCAGTGAACGTATGAGAGATAAGTTCTCTCCCTGAGTTTGTGATGGCCAAAGTGTTGACAACTTTCTTATTTTTTAAAGGCTGATCTTTTCTATTTTAGTGAGTTTTCTTTCTTTGTGATAAATAATTGCTAAAAGTAGAGGATGTCCATTCCCTCTCATGGAAAAAGTAGAATTATACTTTTCCTCTTTTATAGAAGAAAATTTTATGAAAAGGCAGTATATGGGATTTAAATGAGAAAAAAAGAAATTGTTCTATTTGCAGGATTTATGGGAACTCCAATTGGAGTCTGAATCAAAAGGAACTAAAAATCTCCAAGCTAAATGGCAGACTCTTAAACTTTCTGAAGCACAGCCCTGCCATATGGTTTGATTTCCACTTCTGCTGTTGGTAGTTACAAAGCCACGTGGACGCCAGTTAACTCAGTAATGGAACGCTGATGTCAGATTGAAAGCAACATAAAATTGGGAAGAAAAAAAAAGGCCTGTCTTTGTTGTTACTCACATAACTCAGACAAGAAAAATTATACAGTACCACTGGGAGGTATGTCCAACTCAAGCAACATGGCTACTTCAGGCCTTTGTGTGTATGGGGAGATAAGGGCTGTGTAGCCAGGAGTCCATAAGACAGGTAAAAGAGTAGCTGCTTGTTCTCTCTGTTCCATTTGCATTTGATGCACTGCTTCTCTCCATCAGTGATGTTAAATTTAATCCAGCTGACCATCTAACCCACACCATGTGAAGAGGACATTCCAGAACTGTTGGTTATTGACATTTTCCAGCAAGGTAATGGAGGTTTGACTTCTTACCCTTTGCTGGTAAATGAGTCTCCAACAATTAGTAAGAGTCTTCTGATAGAAGATAGGGTCGAATATTGAAGGGTAGCAGTTACCTTTGCATCAGTCTGGATTCATAAGCTTCTCCTGAGTGTAGAAAGATAAAATAAAAGCAATCAAAAATGGAAGCAGTCAGCATCTGTTATAGATTTTACAAATCAGTCCGTAAATCAGGAAAAAAAGTAAAATTCCCTAGGTCTTCCATAAAATGTATCCAAATTCAATTTAACTCTGAGTTTCAAGGTTCATTTTGTATCATACAGTGATATTAACAAGATGCTGAAAAAGAAGCTTTTTTTTTGCTGTTTTCAGAAGAAGTGTGATTAACATAGGTCTATTGCTACATTGTGCTGTTTTATTCGCGTGAATGCAAATATTAGAATTACTGCATTTGAGTAAAAACAATATTTTCTGGTCCATGTTGTAAGCATGAGAATGAGCAAAAGAAGCCAGTTGTGCCTAGATGTTAAGAAAAATCGTCTAGTAAAGACTGGAGAAGTTGAAGTCTTCACTATTTCAGATTTTTTTTCAAATAGATTGAACAAATGTCTGCCAGAGATTACTGTGGCAAATTCGATTCTTCTTTGAACAACAGTAAACTACCTGAGTTGGCAGTATATGGTCAATGGAGCTGGACTTTCCATAGAGGAGATAGGTAAGGGAAGAGCAAAATTAAACATGAAGCTGCCATTTTTCATTTGTGTATTATTGTCTTCTAATATTCTTGTAAGTCCAATAGTTATTAACTGAAATGACATATTGTCTCTTCTATTTCTGAAATTTTGATCAATGTACTTTTCTCCTGAATTGGCTAAAAAATTAGAGTGTCCTAGGTTCATTTTTCAGCCAATCCCTGTTGACATTGTTGCTTTAGGGTAATATTTGGTCTAGAGTGTATAAGAGAAAACAACATAGCCTTGAGTATCTTTTCAGCCTGATTTCTAGGTCCCACAGAGGCTGATGTCATGAAAGTCTCTGGAATCCAAAGAATTCTGAAAAAAAAAACCAAAAACCAAAAGACATAAAACAATGCTGGTACTCAAGGTATTGCTCCACAACACCAAATGCCTCAGATAATTTGTCATACAAATCCATTGCTGTCCTAGAATTATTGTGTCTCAAAGGAAATACAAAAACAAAATGGGCTGCTTTGCTTTGATTCCATGAGTTATATCCACAATATCACCTTTGTAAAATTATTTGAAGTATTCTTATTGTTTCTGTGTAGCAGTACTCCACTTGTCCAACACCTCGGAACACTTTAGGTACCAATATATTACATGCATTCGTATTGCTTAAATAGTCTATGAGTCTATGCAGTTTGTATTTCAGATGAATTCATGTACCTTTTCGTGTAGAACATGTAAAGATGGATGATGTTGTCTGTCTAAATATTGAACTCAGTTCTTCAAATTAACAGCCATAGCTCTTGTATTAAATTCATTATGAAAAATAAGTTCTGATAATCAGTCAGGTGCAGAAAAATTTGTTAGATACTTACCCTTATAGAATGGGAATGTTGTTAATCTAACCACATTGTAGATCCCAGTAGTGAAATTACATACAAAACAGGGACAAAAATGGCACATTTAGAGCAGTTTACTTGATTAAAATTTAAAGGTTAGTTGTACTGAACCCAGGTACTGTATTTTTCTTTCATTTAAGAGGGATACAAAGAAAGTTATATCTTATGTAGGGCTGCAGTATAGATCTCTACTTTTTGAATGATTAATTTAATCCAGTCTTCTTCTTAGCTTTACTAAATGCATGAATATGGGTATTTTGCTGAGGCAGTCATGGCAAAACATATCCTGAGGGTACACAACAGGATGAGAGCCCAAGGAACGCCAGGTGGGTTTACTGTTCGTTCTTTTGTGGTAACCTGAAGACAGTCCTTTTTGTTCATACTTACAGAAACATATTTATTTCTAGCATTTCCTTCAAGCAAAACTTTCCCAGAAGATAGAACCTTGCAATATTTGACACATGATATGGATCCACCTATACTCAATATGACAAAATCAAATTGATTTCTCAAAACTAATTTTTTTTAGTATGGTATCAAAGATTAAATGAGTCAGATGCCTTCAAAAGCTTTGCTTTTAAATATGCTGTTATGCTATGCAAACAGACAAAAGTTTATTCTGTAGTTAGAAACTTGGGATAACTCAGAAACTCAGCAAACCATGGAAACCTGCTGATCTCTTGACAAAGGTAATTTGATGAAGGTGTAGTGTAGTTTTAAGTCTTGCTGCTGTCTGAGCTTCCACTGTAGTCAATAGAAATTGAAGCTTGAATCAACGGTCTGACTTCAGGCATCTCTAGCACCATTTTTTAGATTCTCTGTAGTACGTAAGATGCTCATTATACTGCTCAGCCAGAAGCTACTTGAGAACTGAGCCATTCTGAGGAAGAATACCCTTGGGCATTTCAAATGGCACATGTTTAGGAAAGTGTATGCAATCTCCCTCATTACAGATTTTGGAGTTCGAAGCACTCTAACTTGGCTTTAGTAGAAACCTGCATTTGTTCAACTGAATAGCTTTAGATCCCCTGGGGAATCTAAGACATCTTCACTGGGGTGGTAGATAGGACACCGCTATGTGCCATCCCTCTGTGATAGCAGTCAGTGACTCGGTGTAACATACCTGGGTGTCCCAACAGGTACCAGTTACTTCTGTATAGACAACATACTCACAAAGTGGGCTTCGCCTGCCTAAACTTGTCTAAATCGAGTGTAATTTTAGGTGTTTTCGAGTACCATACCTGGCCACAGAGATGTGCCTGTCAGTCCTGATTTGTAGCTATTAGTCTGGTGCAGATCAATGCAATAGCATTTTTCAGATGGTATTGGACTCTCCAGTAACAGAGTCACGGTCTTAGATGCAGCTATCAATAGGAATTAAGCCATTTACTGGCTTTGGCTGGTGAGATCCCAAAAGCACTGTACATCAGTGCCAGTCTCTATGAATGGACATGTGGAGAAAAATAAGGTGAAAACTGAATCATAGAATCACAGAATCATGAAGGTTGGAAAAGACCTTTAAGACCATCTAGTCCAACGGTGAAGGGAGATTCTATTATCATAGAAATAGATGTATAATGATCAAGAACAAGAGAATAAATAAAATGTTCTTTTATACTGGAGCATTTTTCTGGACTTGGGAAATGCTCTTTGTAAGCCACGTGTGCAGCTCACATTTTCACGGGTGTAAGCAGTATTACTGGGAGAACAAAGGATGTTCCTGGATATTCTCATTGCATTACATTGGCCTTCCAAGAATAATATGCTTGAGAATAAAACAGTAATTATAAAACCACAAATGAAATCAAAGCAATGCTGCTGAAAGCCTTAAGCACGACAGGTTTACAAGGCATGTAAATATAGCAGCTTGGAGAAAGATGTAAACTATTACACTGCACCCTTTAGAGCCTCACACTTCAGAAGCCAGTGGAAATGTGTTGGACTGAAAATTTGGATAGATAAACACGGGAACTCCAGTATGAAATGTTGTTCCTTTTCTTGTAAAGCTGTGTGAACACATGCAAGCTCAAATTAAGGAGAACAGATAACCAACTGCACGCTAGAGATGAGCAGGCTGCTTAAAGCTACCACATAATCGGTGAAGCTTTAAAAAAGGAAGAAAACAGCTTGAGGCCTTTTTTCCTTCTCCCTCCAAAATGTGACATCATTGTATATGACACAACACCTTGGAAGGAACCATATGGGGAAATGCAGACATGTTGCTAACTAAATGTGAGCTCTTTTGCAATGAAAAAATCTCATTGCTGGCCAAACCCTGGATGGTCTCATGAAAAGCACAGCTTGTACAGTGGAACTGACAGTTCTACTTCAAGGACATTTCTAGTGCTTAATTCTCTTTTTGTATGGTATCTGGAAAAGCACACCAGCAATATAACGCTGTTTTTCATGCAGATATAATCAAAAAAGGATTGATTCAAACTCAGTGTCCGGAAATATGTGAGATAAACAGACGCAGGTTTTTGCTTGACTATTTAGAGGAATGATCTTTAGATCTCTTAGTTTATTAGTGAGTGTTGGTTGTTCCACTGATTTAATAGATATACATTTGTTTTTCATCTTTTGTGGAAGGTATGTTTAAGTTGGTCTCTGTAGATCTTCCTTTCATTTACTCCCTTTTGCTGAATGTTCATGTTAATGTAGTTTTGCATTTTAATCTGCATTTTACCACCACTCAGGTTTGGATCAACTTATGTTATTTGAATTACCGTCATTATTATCAGCAGCAGTAAGAGTAATAGTAGCAGTAGTAGTAGTAAAACTTCTCTGAAACAAATTATATGAGTTAGATTTTGTTGGATTTTATTTAGCTCCTGGGAGAAATCAAGAAAGAAGGAAAGGCACAGAAATAGATATGAAAGAGACATTTGCCCCTTAACTAGGGGAAATATCAATATGAAAATATTCTGTCTCTCACCCTGTTTGCTCTTGTACTCAGCGGTTTAGCAGATCACAGTCTTCTTTTTTTTAGACAAAGTATTACTGTACATTTTAGAAATATATACGATAAAATTAAAAATAAGTGCACCAAATATTAAAATTCTTGTACTGTAGAAACGTCTGTAAATAGAATGATTTTTCCTGGGCTATTTAGAATCCTTAAAGATTGTATCTGAGGATATGAATCCCTACAGTGCCACGACTAAAACCTTTTAGCTTTATCACTGCATTTTCATGATGAATGTCCGTATCCACTTAAAGAGTAACAAGTTCCAAAAGTGTTTCAGGTGGGTTCAACAGGAGATCCTGACAACTTTAGATTGCGTGTTAATAAATGACAAAAGAGTAAAATTGAAATGAGGAAGCAGCCTAAACATGTATGTATTTGTGCATTAAAAATGATGAGAACTAGTTAAAAGTTAAGAATAATTTCCCATGGAACACGGCATTTGCATTTCTGGGAGTACTAATGGGATGGGAATCGGGAATTTCTCAGAGTTCCACTGTGAGATATTCCCTCTCCTCTTTAGTCCCCAAATTGAAAGAGGGATGGGACCTTGATTCAGCACACGTTCAGCTTGGCTGAAATAGCATAAAAACCCATTTATATTGTTGGAACTATTTAGATAAAATTCAACTTTTATTTTTTTTCCCATCATTAAAGACTAAAATCTATATTTAATTTTAATGTTCCAGCTCATGAAAATGACTCACAGAAACACTTAATCGTGTTCCTGATTTTCATTTAAGTCTGTGATTAAATTCCATAGAAATTAGTAAAATTTAAGCATGCCTTTAGGAATTAAGTGTAAGCTCAAATGTATTCTTCCTTAGGTGCGTTCTGTATGATTTTTCGATGGGCTTTGATGGTATGAGATCTGAATGACAGACATTGTTATCTCACTTTGCAATTTAATCATGAACCATGACAAAACAACTGCAGACTTACACAACCATAGAGTAAGTGTGTTTTATTCAAATATGGAATGATACATGCAAATTATTGGCATTTGGACATAATATAAATATTTTTTTAATCTACTTATTTAAAATTTTCCATGCAAAACTACTTAGCTGTACACTCCCCCATGTAAGCTTGATCTATTTGGACTAACACAGCTTCAGCAACTGTAGGCCAACTACATCTCTGAGGTAAATGCATTGCCTGGAGGGATCTATTTGATTCATAATGGCTATAGCTGAATTATAGTGAGTGCTGGGGTATTATTTATGCTATACCTGAAAGTTCATTGAAATTATTTAGATGCAGGTCCCTCAAAGGATATAAGTGCAACACAGGTTAGATTTTTGAGTCCAAGCCCAGGTAAGCAATTCACAGACTCTGCCTTAAAACTTAAGTTTCTAAACTTCCAGCAACAATTTTCTTTGGGTACTCAGAGCCTGTACGAGAAAGCTGCTCTGTAAACTACATATTTTAAACTGGGCTTAGTGTCAAAGAATAGGAAAATATCAGATTCATATGCCCTGTGCTGTGGGCTGGCAAAACACCTCACCAGTTAGAGTGGATCATCAGGAAATGGAAAGCCTTGTTTATAGTGCTGACTTTGTAAAAAGGAGCTTAAAATCATTTTTCACATTTCACAGGCGTGTGTTGTTATCTATTTTCCCTCTTAAGCACTCATTCCATACATTGTGGGCACAGAAAATAACAAGGAAGTCAGAAAGAGGGGATGGGGAAAAAAATAGTAAGAAATCAGAGATTTTCCATCCTGTTTATTATTACCTATGCTAATATGTAGAAAAGAATGCAAAACCTTCAGGGACAAAGAGCAAATAAATAAATAAATAAAATAGAATTACAGAATCATAGAATGGCTTGGGTTGAAAGGGACCTCAAGGATCTTCAGGTTCCCATCCCTTGCCACATGCAGGGCTGCCAGATTAGATTGCCCAAGGTCCCATCCAACCTGATCTTAAACAACTCCAAGGATAGGGTATTCACAACCTTTCTGGGCAATCCTTTCTAGTACCTCACTGCTCTCTCAGTAAAGAACTTCACAACTGAGGAATTCAGCCTACACAGATAAATTTCACCTTCCACTCAGGTAAACACGATAGTTATGGTCCTGGAGAAAACAGCGACTGTATGAACTAGCAACCATTGCAAAATCCTGTGAAAACTGAGACTTAATCATCAAACAGGCTCAGCTAAAAGAAAAATGATGATGAAAATAATAAAAAAAAAGAAATGATACTTTCAAAAAAAAAAAAACCCTGAAGTGAAATCACACCTTTTGTTTCAATTTTATCTTGTTTTCTGTTTACTTTCTTCTATAGGTATTAAAATCTATGTCACAGTTAAATGCTCATGCCGTAAAATGAAATTGGAAATTAAGTTTTAGAATTCCATGTTTAGTATTCTTCCTCCCCTGCCATGTCTCCTATGGACATGTAAATGTTTCTACAAGCAGTATTTTGTGATCTTAACCCTGAGGCTTCCTGAGGTGATAAAATACACATTTCTCCAATTTCCATTGGTCTATCCAGCTGCAAGACAAAATCTGATAGACAAATCCATACACTATTAGGATCATCATTACAATTACAACATAATGTTAGACGTTCAAGCAGAAATTAGGATTGCACTGGGCTTAATGGCTGACAGTCATTACCTGTAAGAGTTTAGAAATGAAAAGACAGGAGAAGTTGAAATGAAAATTGGAGATAAGAAGCAGTGACATTATGCACGCATTATTACTTCATTTTGAACGTGTCAGACACAGTACACTTGCAATGGACATAGTAGAAAATGTCCAGACTCTATTGTCAGGCGATGGGTCTTCAAAGAAGAATTTCCAAAACAAAAGATGAAACTGGGATTTGTATGTCTGTACTCCTACATTTTATAGGAGCACAGGGCTGAAAAGGATCTTGCTCGCAGATCAGCAGCTCTGGTCACTTGGTCTGGCAGTGTATCACATCGTCTCACACCTTTCAAAAACAGATCATGCACTTAAATATAGGATTTTCTGCCTCTTTTACTCTTATGGAAGGGAAGATGTTCTAGAATTTTGTTCCACTGCTAAGTAGAAAACTACCTCTGATTCTCAGTCTATTTAGGCAGCTAATAATTAAGCACACAATTTTTCACACTTTAAGTCAAAAAAGACAGTTCAAAGGCTGCTTTAAGAGAAAAAAATTATAATATTTAGAGACTGACATAAGAATCTGAGGCCTCGGGGATGTATTTTCAAACAGTTAAATGCATACCTCTTCTGAATGATCTGGGACATGTTACAAGATGTAGAAAAGTGGCATGTACTGTGGGGACTTACTAACTTGTACCTGCAGTAACACAGGAATTTCTGCATTGCTTTCTATTGTATAATGCAGATGTGGTCTTGCATATTTCCAGATGTGCTAAGTACAGATACAAACAGCCATGTGCTGACATTGCACACATTCAACCCAAAAGTGAATCAATGTAAAAGATGTTTAAGTATCATTAGGTGTGACTGTGCCTTTTTTA
This sequence comes from Gallus gallus, assembly GCF_016699485.2. NCBI lineage: Eukaryota > Metazoa > Chordata > Aves > Galliformes > Phasianidae > Gallus > Gallus gallus. The sequence goes on from NC_052534.1 coordinate 107,925,834, forward strand.
ATACACCCTGGTTGCGTGCAAGTATTGCTCCAAGTCTGCTAGTTGGGGAAGAGGGTGAGCTCTTTATTCTGAATTTCCACAGAATTTCGTCAGTATGATCCACTTGCATGGCAAATAACTATTATTATTATTACTGTTAAAGCATTAATATGAAATGTTATCTCAAAACCTAACTTGGGATCTCAACTAATTTAGGTTAATGAGAAAATGTTCAAGTGGTTTTTGAAAATCCCCATACTTTTTCTCCCATATGTTTTTCCCTGCAAACAGAATAGCAGAACGTGTTACACGAACTAATCCCAATTGCTTGTATTTCAGAGGGTTAACTTTACCTTCTTTTTTCTTCCTTGCTTTTACCCTGGGCTGGCTAAAAAGAGCACCCAGGTTCAGTGAGTGGCAAATCATTACCGGCCATACAGTGTAATTAAAAAGCACAGCCATTGATCAGCTATAAGCTAAACCTGAGACAAAAAAAAAAGTGAGAGACCCAGAATAGCTGGCAAAACTTCTCATTGAATCTGTCTGAAATGGAAGATGTTCTCCCTGGAGGCATGGAGCGTGGCCCATTGTGCATTTCCATTAGAGATACATACTGACTCAGAGCATGCCATTGATGTTGGCCTATTTATGAAAGGCTGTTGAAAGAGGTTTCGGAGTTAATTGAAAAGAGCTGTTTCTGAAGTAAAGTAACTTCAAACAACACAGCTCTGAAATGTGTTTTAATGGACTGGAAATCAGTGAATTTTCCATATAGCACATGAAATAAAAATTGATGGCATGAACAGAAAACTGCATTGCCATTTGGTGATATTTCTATTATTATTATTATTATTATACTATAGTAGCTCTGTGAATAATTGATAACACAGCTCCCCTTATGACAAACTAGAAGATCATCCTTTTGGATCTGTCCAAATTTTCATTGCATACCTTTACTTCTCACACTTATAATACTGTCTGCTTGAAGAAACTCTGTCAGATATTTTGTAAATAAAAACAACAGCCCTTCCACTTCTCAGGTAGACATATGTTCCAAAGTCCATTATTACCAAGATATGTAGTGCTTAAAATGTTTACTCTTAATGGTATTTCCATTTTAAAATTAAAGCATATGTGTTTATTCAAGCATGTGTTTAGTCTCTGCCCTGAGCTGAGGACTTGCACATAAGTTTATATTTAAGTTCATGCTGAAATAAAAGACTTTTCAGTAAAGCATGCACCTGAATTTCATAAATAGTAGCCAAGCATATGCTTAAATCTTTGCTTGTGATTAAATACATTTTTCATCTGAAAATAGCACACCTCTTTGGAGTTTTTAAGTTATTTTTCAAAGCTTGGCAAAGTTCAATAGGAATGATAGAGCTGAATGTATTACCTTTCATTTCAATTTTTTTGCTGGAATGCAGAGTTAGCAAGAAAGAAGGTAAGTCACTGCCGCAGATGAAGTGAATTGAGATGACTGCGTGGCATTTGGGAGGAAAGGAGCAAGATCAGATTGTGAGATCCTTCCTCAGGCTGATTAGTACATAACACCTTGAGAAAGCTCATAAACCCCTGTGAATTGCAAGGGAAAGGTGACAGTAAAGTAACTCAGCTGTCAGTAGAACATAAAAAATAAATAAACAAGTTCTGACATAGAGCTTGAATGATGAGATGATGAGTATTTTACACTTCCATTCTACTCTCAATGTTCTAATTCATAGAATCACAGAACTGTGATCTACAGGTTGTGAATGCTCCATTCCTGGAGGTGTTCAAGGCCACGTTGGGTGCGTCCTGAGCAGCCTGGTCTAGTGTTAAATGTGGAGGTTTGTGGCCCTGCCTGTGGCGTGGGGGTTGGAGATTCATGATCCTTGAGGTCCCTTCCAACCCGGGCCATTCTGTCTGTGTCTGTGAGAATCATAGAACGGCTTGGGTTGGAAGGGATCCCAAGGATCAACAAACTCCACATTTAATATTAGACCAGTTCTGCTGAAATCCTCCAGTGTTCCATTAAAAGTGATGACCTCAGAGACGTTAATCTCAAAACTCATTTAAAGTAAGCAAGAGCTGTTGTCCCCATTTTAAAGAATGAATGGGATACAAGCATAGAAATGAATAGTAATGCAATAGGATAGTAACAGTAATGTAATAGGCTAATATCAGTAGTACAGTGGGATAGTAATGATAGTAATACAAGCTCTACCAAACCTCAGTCTTGCATAGTACTGCCTTCATTTATCATTTTACCTTCTGATAGTTCCATCTTTATCAAAGGTTCGCCTCCCGAAGTTTATACATTCCCTAAAAAGTTCTATGTTTATTTTTTTCTTTCAAATAATTTTTAAATTTTAGGTCTGCTGGGTAAAAGTAAACAGACAATGATTCTATGATTCCACGACCAAACTATGATTCTATGAATCTACAAAACAAACAAATATGTAACAACATGACCTCTCAATATCAATACAACTTTGAAATATTACTAAGGTTCAAAAACACAGAACAAGTGAAAAAAAATAGAAAAAAATAGAAAATGTCATCCATTTCTTCCATTGTAAATAAATACAAATCTCATTTTTTAGGGCTGTCATGACATTTTGGCATCTGCACTGATTTTTGAACGTTTGTGGCTGGTGATCATGGTTTAACATGTTTATCTTATCTTTGAAGTCACTGTGGCTAGTTACATACCTAGATTAAGAATGTGCTACTTGTTCTACAGATGAGAGCACAGGCCACTAAGAAAGGAATGTGATGAATGCTATGGTTGGATATGAATTTAAGAACAACATAACTCCTTATTTGGGTATATAGCATTAAAAAGATCACTGAATTTTCTGTAGCATTAAATATTCAACAGAAAGATTCAATTTTTCTGACACTCCAACAGCTGTATGGGGAGAGAATTAGGTGTTGAAACTCAGGTTGCTAACAGCTCAAATGCAGAGGATCTGGGTGCCTAATTCAGAAAAAGGAAAAGGGGCATTCTGGAAAAGGATGGAAAGAAAGGACACTGGAACAGGTTGCCCAGCAAGGTTCCAGGTGCTCCCACCCTGGAAGCACTCAAGGTCAGGCTGGCTGTGAACACCCTGGTCTAGAAAGAAGTGTCCCTGCCTATAGCAGGGAGTTGGAACCAGATGATCTTAAAGGTCCCAAACCAACCCAAATCATTCCATGATTCTGTGATTTTCTGTGTTCAAGATACACATTTTAAAATTAACATTAAATCTCACTGAACGAGCAGGATTCAAATCCTGAGGTCTTCTCTGCATATGCTAGAAAAGGGACATTTTGGGTTTCAATCCATATCCATCTAGATAGGGAGACATGAACCTGCGCTTCTTCAAGAGCAGTATTCAAATTACCTGATAAAAAGATGGCATTTCTTCTTGGCCTTTCAGTCAAAGCCAACAGTTAAATATCCAGGAATTCGTATCCATTAGGTACAGAATGTGATGAAGAAAAAGGCTTAACTTTAACATTTGGGGGTGGAAGGCTGGCTACTGTATTCCAGCTCTTAGTCCTGGAACATTTAGGGTTGGCCAAAACCAAAACATGCCAAACATACAGTTCTAGTTTATCTAATTATCAACTGGAAGCACGTTTTTCTCTCTATTGACTATAAAAGTTGACAAGAATAACAACTTCAGTTGTCATGCTTAGTGTAGACTCCCAGCATTTGATTCACTTGCCCTTATAATGGGTGCCACTTCAGATGGTCCCAGCATCCTGCCCGTTCCCCAGCAGGATATAAAATGCTCCCATCTATACATAAGGCTTAATTATCCTTCAGAAGGCTCAGGTTTCCTTCTTCTACAGTTTATTTTCTGTTTTATATATATTTCCATATTCCTAAAACAGAAGGATGTAAATACTTGATGATAGGATAAAATCTTTGGGATGTTCTCCCAAAGAACACTCCAGGGCAATGACAATCTCAAGGTTAGAAACCTAGATGCACAGTTTTATAAAGTTCTCAGCAAGGTTTGGCAGCACTGTTCAGGAGGTAAATGGGAGCAATCAGAAATGAACTCTACTTTCTCAGAGTTTAACTTTGGGAAAAAATTCAGACAATGTCACCTAGTCATTTAATTGAATCAGAAATTAATTCCCTAGGGTCAGCTGAGATCGAAACATAAACCTGACTATAATCAGCATAACAATGTTGGCTGAAATTATGCCTCTGAATGATAGCACCTAATAGAAGTGTAGGGCAAAGTTTCCCTAAAGAGATATTAGAAAAAATGTATACTGCCTTTTCTATAGCCCTTGATATTGGGCAAGATTGTTTGCATATTTCAAAGTGAACTCTAAGACCATCCAATTTTCATACAAGTACCAGTCTATAACCTTCAGAGTTCATTACCTTTCTTGACTGCACCAAAAAAATCAACAAAACAACAATTTGAAAAAGGGAAAGCCAGAATCTAGTCTACACCATTTTTCCTTTTGATGGAAGTGTGAGATATCGTGCCTGCCATCAATCTTGGTGGGCTTATTAAAAGACAGCAGAGAGAACTTTTGTGTTTTCTCATAATGTTGGTACAAATATCTGGCTTTTCTGTGTTTTCTTGGAACCTTTGTCTCTGGTCATACTCAGAGCACATGGGAGAGACCCATGCTTTGCTGACCCATTGGGATGCCAGCAGCATACGTGAGTGCATTTGACCCCTACATTTAGTAAACATAATTGAGAAACTGAATAGTTGACGAAGATGCATAATATGCAAGTAGAATCCTACCTTTTCTTATGATTATATTTCTTAGAAATATGAAGAAAGATATGGCTATACAGTATCTAATTCACTATAATAATTTTGTTAAATTAATTTGATGTTTGAGCTAATTGCATTCCAGGAGTCAGGAAAATTCTCGTTAGTGATTCATGTAAGTTATTTCCTTTTTACCACTTCTTCATATTTAAACAACAATTTTTACAATATATTTTAAATATGATTTCAGACACAGGTTAAAGACACATACACAGTATCTGGAGATTGTATGTTAGGGCATTAACTCACCTTTTTTTTTTTTTATGTCATATCATGCTCTGTTTTCTGCAAAATGGAAAGGCCATATGCCAAGCACAAATTTCTGTTGGGAGGAATAAAGCTAAAGCTTTGCTTACACGTTGCTCAGGAGGATTTCTGTTACTATGCGACTGCTAAAATGCACGTTTCCAAAAAGCTCAGGGGTCTGCCATGCAGACAGACCTCTGAGTATCTGCGGTGCATCATTTTGACTCAGTAGCTCTACAGAGCCCTCCTTCCTTTGCGACACAACAAGACTATCAGGAGTTCTGGCTGTGACTTTCCTCTGCCATTTCTGAAGTATTTTAAATGTTTCACTTGAGATCAAACATCCTCTGACAGTGTCTTCATCTATTGACAACAGATATGGGTAAGTTGATTAGTCTAGATCAGGCTGCTGTGCAGGACTCTAGACGTGTATTTTGAGTTAGGTGTTTCAATCAACAATTCATATGTATTGAATGCTAAGTTATGGTGAAATCATACAATTTCACATTTTTACAAAAGCATGTTTTATTATCCAGAAAATAATGTGAGCAACCTGATCCCATCAGTTGAAAAGATAACCTCCAGAGACCCCTCGCAACCAAAATTATTTTGTGATTATACATGATAAATGAATCAGTTTAACCCTGAATATCACCCCTTTGACACAGCTGCTTTGTGTGCAGCTTCACTGAGTGAGAAATTCTGCTAAATTAAATAACAAAATGTTAAATGTAGCCTTCTTCCTTGCAAGCCGACTGTTACAAACATTCCCTAATTACTCTTTTTTCTTATCTGTGGCATAAAGATTCATAAAGAACAGAATTCAGTCACAGTTAACTACAGCTTGGCTTCTCTCTCAATTTGTATTTTTTTTTTTTAGACTTTAAGGCTGATAACTCTCTTTATGGAAATCTTCTATATATAACTAAGGAGAAAAGAGCAATTAAGGAGAGATGGAAGGTTCTCATCTAGTGTAAATTAGTCTAATTCCACTTATCTTGCCAGAAATCACTTCTCTTCTTCTTCATGTAGTTTAATCTATTTCTAGAACTAATGTAAAATCAAAGTGTATTTAAGACGCTTGAGAGCTCAGGTACATCTCATTTGCAGTTCAGAGATGGAATTATTAGAAGAAATGGAGCTAGCAAGGTACTATAGAAAATAAGGTCTATATTTTCATCTAAGGTAATATTCAAATGTAGAGTAAGTTTTCAGGGAATGAAAAATATATATATTCACACAAAATTTCCATGTCTGCCTATGCTGAGAAAAGGCTTCACATGAGCATTTCTGAGACATACAGACAAGAGAATGTACAACTCAAAATCCAATTATACAGGAAACTCAAGTTCACATTGGATTTCTCGGCTTCAATGCTCACAGTGACATGGTCAAACAATAATGTGCAGTCTTTGACCTGCATGATGAATGAGAATTTCAAATGAAAACTAAATTGGGTGTCTTTGAAAGCGTAACTCAAATCTGCTTAAACTTATACATAACTCCTTCAAAAAAGAATGCTACTATGTCCAGGGCACAAGAGATTGTCATGCAGCTTATGACTGCAACAGACAGTCTGCATGAGCTTCAACAAGTCATTTCTCTGCATGAGTAACTTTCTGACCTTTCATGGGTGTCCCAAAGCCAAACTGATACCCTGATTCCCAGTCCCGAGAGATTTTGAGCCTGTAAGCACTTTATGCTGCATTTAGAATATAAGACATCATTTGCAGTTCAGGAAATCCTGAATTTCAGATTCAGCCACTCACCTCCAAAATTTAATAATAGTACAGAAATAAGGAGTCATGCCTAGCATGTTCATATCGTGTCACTTTTACCCACTTATTAAAATACAACTTAGAATCAGGATGATAATTTCTCACACTTTTCTTTCCAGGAGTTTCAGAACCTGCTTTTCCCAAGTGTTTAGCAACTTTCATCTCATTATCTATATGCATTGAAGGTAGCTCGCTTCATTCTTGGGCCAATGTAGACCAATAGTTCATGTGCTGTCAAGGCATCACAACTCATTTCTCCATGATAAGTGTGTGATAACTGGAGTTTGATTCACTTCCCAACCTTCAGTTACCCACTATTATCTGAGACATCCTCATGTATGTGAAATATTTGTGGTGGGCTCACAGATAAATTTATCAGAGACTCATGTTGGACTGATCTGGAGACAGTTTATTATCATAGAACTGTAGAATGGTTTTGTGTGGAAGGGATCTCGAGGCATTGCAGAAGTATCAGCGTTTTCTATGGGTAAGTGAATAAAGCACCTGGAGGCTAACCAGGTGAATTTCCATCTGGAATCAATGGACTTTGCTGACTGGGAGGATTAATCTGCCCAGATTTTACCATAAGGAGTCAACTAAGATGCTCTGAGGAATCTGTGATATGTCAGACATGATGCTATCCTATTATGGAAATACTCTTGTGGAAGTATGGAAGTATGAGGACCAAACAACTGAAGATTTTCAGGACCTGTGATGACACTGGAAGACATTGACCACATTGGGACCTTACACATCTAAAGTACATCTAGACTCCTGTAGATAAAGAGGTGCAGACAATGTATGAAAAATTATTTTTACAAATCTGAAAGTGAAGTGAATGTTCTGGATGCCTAAGCACGGCCTATCCTGCTGCAGCTGAGACAACACGGCAGACTGTTTCAGGCACGTGTTTCTTTGTTCTAAAAGAATGTGACAATCTTGAAGGACATTTTCAAGAACAAGAGGACTTTCATTACAAACTAAAAATGCTAGTAGGCAGGAGATGTGTTTTCTGGAGGAGGTAACTGGCACATTTGTTATATTTCCTGACAATCTGACCTTAAATTGAAAAGGACTTGAATTCATATTTAGGAAGAGCTATTGCAAAAAAACAAGAGTCAACCTTACATCTTGTTGAGAATAATAATAGCATCTAGCTCCCACTGAATACTTTCTGACGTTTCATCTGAAAAGTTTTTACTGAAATGGCCTTTATAAAAGTAGAGCTTAAGCAAGTTCAGGAAAAGGGGAGATAAGGAAACATGAGATGCCCAAGGATATTCAAAAAATAAGTAGCAGAGCCAGGATTAGAAATGGAGTCCCAGGTCGGAGTTGTCTGAGAACATTACTAAATCTGCTGAAAACAATTATGTATGTCTGAACAGTTTTATTTCAGACATGAGCTTAAATTAACACACAGGTACTTTGGTACAAATTGGGCTTACTGAGGATTACAGGCTTGACTGGCAAGGGAAACTCCTTAAAAATGACAGGAGTTCATAGAGAACTACATACTCTACTCAACTTCTTCTGATAATGTCTACGTGGAGCCATGAGAAGAAACTCGAGAGATGATGACTGTGGGAGAAATCTCTGTGACAGTTATTTATGCAATGACATGACCACAGTGTTGGGCCTAGTGCTGCATTACCATTACCATTATCATTATCAATGTATTATCCTTACTGATTTTTTGTCAGTTTTTTTTTTTTTTTTCTGCACAGTAATCACAATTGTTATTCCCTTGCACTCACATCCCATGTACATCTGGGAAAGCTAAATCAACGTAATCCATGCTTCAAGTGAAATAACATAGTCCATATCAACTCTGATATGGACTGAGAGTGGTTCATCACTCACAGTACACATTTCTGTGTAGTCCATTCCACAGTCTCTAAAGAGCTGGGTTTTTCAGATGTACCCACAAGCTTCCATATATTCCAACTTAATTATCAGGACTGTTTAACTAGAACAAGATCCACCGCCAGATAAACATCTGGACTAAGATCAGAGCAGGAGTGTTTAATTCCCTCATCACTGTTAGGCCACTGGTGCTTGCTGATCTCTTCAGATCCATTCAGATCCGCAACTGTGCTGGATCTCTGCAAAAAGGGAAGTCCATAGTCAACAGGTTGCCCAAGGAGGTTATGGATGCCCTACCCCTGGAGGCACTCAAGGCCAGGCTGGATGTGGCTCTGGGCAGCCTGGTCTGGTGGTTGGCAACCCTGCACATAGCAGGGGGGTTGAAACTAGATGATCATTGTGGTCCTATTCAACCTAGGCCATTCTATGATTCTATGATCATTCTACCCATTCAACAGCACTTAGCTTCTGTTTGGCGGCTGCATTTTCTCATCCTTCTATCCAGTATATATGTAACTCACAAAATTACCCATTCCATCTCAAACACATTGAATTTAACCCACAGTCAAATCATTCCAATTTCTAATTCACCTCTATACTTCATAGAGCTGGACCTCAGAACATATTGTCTGCCTATCACATATCACTCTTCCATATTTCCCTCAGTGTAATCAATTTCAACCTCTGCCGTGCTGGTTGTTGTAACAGTAGTCACTTTTTGTCATTTTCTATAAAGTGCAAATGCTACAGGCCCTTCAGACACTGTCTGCTCTACACACATGGTGAACCCACCTTTAAAAATGTTCCTCATAAATCTTTTCTGTCACCTGTGTTTTGCTAACATTAAATTGAAAAAAGGGGGAAGGGGAGGAAAAAGATCCTCTAAAAAGCTATTCTGGGTTTTGCTTTAAAACAATTTATATTTTTTCACTTTATTTTATTTTTAACCATAAGCTATCTCTTTTTTTTTTTTTTTTTACATTGCAAATCCAAGTTATTATTTCCTGGAGGTTTACACTGGAAACCTCAGACTGTCAGTTCATTTAATGTCACTATTTATGCTTCATGCTAGTTTTAAGGCTCAGCAAGAATTGACAATGCAGTCCTTTCACAGCATCAGCTGACTGCGTTTTCTTTGCCAGCAAGATTTCAAATCAAGGATTTAATAAAGTAACAGCTCTTCCAGTTAGCAGGGAAATGCTCTTTAAATTCCACCACTTAAAGAACATCAAACAAACTTCAGCTACACAGCAAAAATTAGAGCTAACCCAAAAACACCGCTTATTTGCATGCACTGAATCACCAGAGTTTAACTGTAAGAGAGAGAAAAGATGAAGAAAAGTAATTTTGCTTAAAGCGTGAATGTGAGTGTGCATATGCCTAGAAACAGGCTACACGTACAGAGAGAAAGAGAATGGGAGATTAGAGATGATGCAGACAGGTTACGTTGCTCATTGCTGAAGGTGTGAGGTAGGGGAAAGGCATGAAACCTGCATGCTGAGTTAGCTGGGAAGGGATGTTCTGCTCTCTTATCTGGGTGGTGTTGACTTTAGACCTTTCACTGCTAAGTTAACACTGGATTGCACAGAGCTGCAAGCCTTTCCGCCTTTATCCACTCATTGACTGACCTATCTGCTGTCCCAGTTTCCCACATCGCACTTCAGAGTCTGGCCCAGCGTTCACACGCCTGGAGGGGAGGAAATGTAAAAATCCTCCACCTGTGAAGCCTAAAGGGACCTTTAAAGTATTCAATGAAAAACATCTCGAGCGTGTGCCTTTCCTTCCCTGCAGGGACGTGCAGTTGCAGCTCCTCTAAGAAATGTGAGTGAAAAAGGAGGACAAGTGATGGAGAAGAGCAGAAATTCTCCCTGCTAATCCTCAGCCATCCTTCTAAGCTGTTGGTGTGATGTCAACATTCATAACAAAACGGTACAGACATACACACCTCAACCTGTTGCAATCAGATCGAGCAAGTGCCCAAGGCTGTGATATAAAACACACCATACTGGGGGCACCTGAGGAAGGGGTTTTTATAGGATATGTTTATTTGTACCCTTGTATCAGGAGCTATGCTTTAGCCAGGGGTGGTTTTGAATTCTTGACACTAAAAGATCCTGGAAGGGAGAGTATTGCTGAGATGTGCTCCAGGTCTTACATCCCTGAGCCCTTATTATCTCTTGTGGAAGAACTGTTAATGTTGACTCATGCATTGACTCTCTGCACTCAGCCAGCTAGCTCAATCCGAAGAAGCACAGCGTGAACTCCATTCAACAAGAAATTTTTACTCTTCATACCACCATCTCTCAGACTCATAGACTCATAGAATAACTGATGTTGGCAGAGACCTCTGGAGACCATCTAGGCCAACGCTCCTGCCCACTCCCCTCTGTTTCTAGTTCATCTTGCAACTTATCCAAGGTGTACTCACACAACTTTGCTTAGAAGAAATACATTTCTTGGAAGCAAACACCTTAATTGATACTACTTAACTGAACCTACAGGCCTATCCACATAACAATGCTCACAAAATTAATCTGAATTAGCTATTTTAAGTGGATTAATTAAACTAATTTAAACTCCTAGGTGGATACCTTTATCCAAAATTAAAGAGGCTTAATTCAATTTAGCTGAATTAACTTTCAAAGTAAATTAAGCCAAATTGAATTATGGCCATTCCAGTCCACAGAGGGTTTTAAATTCATATGTTGAGGGCTCCAGTCACGTTAATTAAGCAAACATCTCTAATGAGTTGTCGCCAACTCCCAGTTTTTTATTACCATCTCCTTACCACAGGTTACTAGGTCTGATGTCAGGATCAGCAGAACAGAAGTTATGACTGTGCTTACCTACCAAAGTTCACAGTCAGGTTTCTTTGAAAGCTTGCTTCACTAGCAACTTATCTAATACATCAGAATGCAATTAGAACTGGCTGAGACTGTTGGACCCGTGTTCTACCAGCTATGCCAAAAGGGTGATTCTATCTGACAGAGAAGTGGGGTGAAGAAACAGTGGTGGCATCTTAAATCATCCGTGTGCTTCTCCAAATTAATCTATGGGAACTTTGGAACATCTCAGAACAAATCTTCAGAGCTTTCATGTAGTAGAATAGTGAGATGAAGCAGCAGAAATATTTTACTATCACTGTCATCAATAGTTTATTCTTTATTTTCATAAGTTTGCTTATCTTTAGTGATGCTTCTTTTTAATGCCCATACAATAGTAGTCTCAATCAAATCAATACCCATTTTACTTTAATGATCTGTCTTATTCATTCCTTTCAGAGTATCTCCCTTTGTCATGTGTGGATCTTTTGTCTTTTCATGCCTGATTTGGAGAAGCTATTTCCAGATTCAAAATGATCCATTTGTCTGTAGAAAAAGCAGTTTATCAGTCTTCTCAGGTATCTTCACCAAAGATGGAAGGAATGTGAGCAGCTAGCACCTTACCCAACACTGGTCTGGAATGTACAGGACTTGTAGGAGATGGGAGAAAGTCACCCAGCTGTCTTGTGTAGTAAATTTATACCTAATTAATGGTCATCTTTTTCGATTTTAATGACCTGGTTCAGATTTTGCCTTTTATAGACCACTTTGCATATAATTTTGAATGATTCCTTTACTGAAAAACAGGTTTTGGTAGACTGAAGGTCTGTTTATGGTTCTGGGGATATCAGAGGGATTCTCCTGTGTCCCAGTTGGTTATTACTGTCAGTCATCCTGACAATGAGCTCCACTGAAAGAAGCCTGGTTCCATCCTTTCTGTAAACTCCCTTCAGGTATTATAGACAATGATAAGATCCACCCTGAGCCTTCTCTTCTCAATACTAGGCTCAGTCTGGGGAGTGTGCTAACACTTAAACACTTTGAACAATGATGGGTCAGTTCTTGATCCTGAACATAGTCAATGGAGAAGCTGCTAAAATCAATAGAACTGTTGTTGGAAAAATACCTTTTGTAATGGAAGGAGTCAGTATAGGACATTATTATCAGTATGGAATTAATGCTATTTTGCTTTTTCTGACAGAAAGTAATTCCTACACCAGTGGATCCAGATGAATATTTCCAGAAAGTTGTTTACCCCTAAAATAACTGTCCATGATAGCTAGATTACACCGACCTCCCTTCTATAGAAGACATCTAAACAAATAGCTTGGGCTAGACCTTTAACTTAACCTTGGTTAATACCACATATAAGCCTATCAGAAGAGAATGACTAGATTTGAAAGTTCAATTTTTGTATGAATACAGCTACAACAAACTGGAAGAATCTTCAGAACAACATAGGATGTGTACTTCATAATGAACAACAGATTTCCTTGGTCCTGTAAAACTCAGGAAGGATACCACTTTTCTTTTGGCCTCATCTGCATTAGCAAACCACACATCCACATCTGAAGAGCACGCTTTGAACAAGATTTGGCTAGCATGCAAAACATAATCTGGAAATGTCACCAACAAAAATATAATTCAAATATTATGTGATTTCAAGTCAGTAAATACTGTGTTGTGTCATTTCTATTTCTTGTCTGAATAATATATGAATGTAACTAACAGATCTCAAAGGGCAGATTTTGCCAAGAGATCTTTTCAAATTCACCAGCCCCAAGTATTAGACCACTGTGTGTTGAAAGTCACTTTTGCTGTTTGTCCCAATAAATATCCAAGGATTTAAATTCCTATGTAAGGGGAAAAAAGAAAAGAGAGAAAGAGAGAAAGAGAGAAAGAGAGAAAGAGAGGAAGGAAGGAAGGAAGGAAGGAAGGAAGGAAGGAAGGAAGGAAGGAAGGAAGGAAGGAAGGAAGGAAGGAAGGAAGGAAGGAAGGAAGGAAGGAAGGAAGGAAGGAAGGAAGGAAGGAAGGAAGGAAGGAAGGAAGGAAGGAAGGAAGGAAGGAAGGAAGGAAGGAAGGAAGGAAGGAAGGAAGGAAGACTGCACTGTGACTGAAATTGTCTTTGGTATTTGAAACATTTTGAATGGAGAAAGGGAGGAATCATTTCTTTCTAAACATTCATCCAAAGGCACAGGAACTAAAGTCAAAAGCAAAACCCAGTTAGACAGAAGCATAATTGAGTTGCCCGTCATGTTCTTGCAAGTTTTTGTTTCCTTAGTAGAAGTAAGACATTACACAATATGTAGTTCTGGGGAAAGAACTGAACAGTCTCTTTCTTCCAGGCACTAAATTGAAACTGTTGTCTCCCTATCTCTGAACTGAGTTTCATTGCGCCACAGTTGACTTAAGGAGTGATCCAAAACCCATTTATGTCTTCAGGAGAAAGATTTGCATCTCCTAACTTTAGACAGGTAAAAGTTAGACACCTAATCTAAGTTAGTCACCCTAGGCTTCTGTCAGAGTCAATGGAGGGAAGCCTTCTGAAACAGATTCATTCTAATTATTTTAGATACATAAATCACCTTAAGAGGAGCTTGTTGCACTTCCCAGACTATAAATGGAGCCATAGGTGACAGATTCAGGTTCAAGCAAGTTAGCTTGCAGACATTTAACTTAGGAAACATGCATTTCACACTGGGAAGTTTATTTTTTACTTCTCGGAGCTGCAGACCTGATCTTATAGAAGTCCGATTAACTCTAATCATTCTTTGCAAAGCACTTCAAATGAGGAAAGTCAGCCCTAGTCTTCATATTGAAATATTTTCCTGTCAAAATTGTGGCTGTTTATAAGTAAAATAGATATTCTATGTCCAAGAAGTAATCTTGATTTCCAGAATATCTGTCTCTGTCTACTGTCACTTTGTTCTTTTCATTCTCTCACCCTCCTGCACAGGATCTCCTTTCTCCTACCTCTATGTGTTTGGGCAAGCTGTTTCATGTGCTGATCAGCCAGCAAGCTGCTTTCTCCTCAGTATTAGCAAAGCAGTGATTTTAACCCTCTTTCCCATGGTGAAGGCACAGTTGATTATCTTTCATTTTCCCAGCAGTCATTTTCCACAAAACTTGTCAGAACATCTTTTCTTTGAGACAACTATCAAGTCAAATGTGGTTGAAATTTTCCAATGTGGTTAAAAATTATTTGAAGAAGGAAGAAGAGAAGGCAGATATTGGTGGACAAGACAAGCTCCTTGAAAATTAGACTAAAAATGGCCTAGTGTTAGAAATCTGATAATTGTTCTAATATAATCACAGTTACAGAGGCAGGAAAGACATTTATTTTGGTACAGTTTCTCTCTTTGCACACCTGGTGTAAGCTGCACCAACAAAAACACAACGTTAGAAAGCACTTATTTTTCTGGGTGTCCTTTTCTAGCCCAGATGTTCCAGTTTCCTCTTCAACCCTATTCTGTGGACAGTTAACTTAGCATATTTACTTTTTACCCACTGGGCTTTTTTCTTATGTTTTTTCCCCCTGGGAATGCCTTAGTTTGTTATGCCCTGAAACACAAAGCATTAACAGCCTTTTAGTGAGTGCCAACACATGGTGGAGGTAGCTACCTCTCTGTTTTCCATAAACGGGGTGTTAATAGGCTCTAGAGGGGTCCCTCAGTAAAGAAATGGAGGAGTTCAAGCATTTATTGACTGGCTTGTATCTTGTAGAAATATTCAAAGTGGAACACAGGAGATGTGGAGGAAAGCCACACAAACGAGAAGCTACTAATGAAGTGTTTTTACTGTTGGAGTTCAATGTGTGAGCTTGTAAAAGCTGATTAACTATTATTGAGTTTTCATCTAACTGGTTTGATAATTTGTTGGTTAAATGGCTCAGTTGAGCAACCAGTGAGTGTCCTTGGAAACATGCTGGTGCAAGAGTTAAAGCCTCAGATTCTCGCAGAGGAGGTAAGTTTATGTTGTGGATCCATTATACACTTCTCTTTTAACAGGTGAGAGCATGAAGTGGCAGGAAAGCGGTATTTTGTTCTTACAGGGATCTCTTTCAGCTTATTCTAGTGAGTATAAATTAAATTCTACTTAGATTGCTTTCATAATAATTTTCATTAACAATTTAATTCTCTTTTTTTCTTCTTTCTTTCTGTCTCTTTCTTTCCCTCTTTGTCTCTCTATCTTTCTCTTCCACCTTCATTAATGGGATCTGTTTAGAAGAAAATATTCTGGACTTCACAGAATTACAGAATCATAAGGATTGGAAGGGATCTCTGGGGATCATCCAGTCCACCTGCTAAAGCAAGTTCCCTAGAGCAAGTTATGAAGGAAAGCATGCAGGTGAGTTTTGAATATCTCCAGAGAAAGAGACTCCACAACCTCTCTGGGCAGTTTGTTCCAGTGCTGTCACCCTCACAACAAAGAAGTTTTTCCTCATGTTCTCATGGAACTATGTTCCAGTTTGTGCCCATTGCTACTTGTTCTGACACTGGGCACCACTGAAAAGAGCCTGGCCCCATGCACTTGACTCCCACACTTTAGATATTGATGAGCATTGATGAGATCCCGCGTCTTCTCTTCTCCAGGCTGAACAGCCCCAGGGTTCTCAGCCTTTCCTCATACAGGAGATGCTCCAGGCCCTTCATCATCTCTTTGACCCTCCGCTGCACTCTCTCCAGCAGCTCCCTGTCTGTCTTGACCTGAGGAGCCCAGAACTGGACACAGTGCTCCAGATGTGGCCTCAACAGAGCTGAGCAGAGTGAGAAGATCACCTCTCTTGCTCTGCTGACCACACTCTGTGCAGTGCACCCCAGGATAACTTTGGCTTTCTTGGCCCCCAGGGCACACTGCTGGCTCATGGCCAATCTGTTGGCCACCAGAACACCCAGGTCCTTCTCAGCAGAGCTCCTCTCCAGCAGATCAATCCCAAACCTGTATTGATGCATGCAGTTATTCCTCCTGTGGTGTAGGACCCTGTACTTTTTCTTGTTGAACCTCCCCACCCAACTCTCAGCCTGCCCAGGTCTCACTGAATGGCATCATGGCATTCTGGTTTGCCAGCCACTCCTCCCAGCTTCATATCATCAGCAAACTTGCTGAGAGTGCACTCTACCCTTCATCCAGACCACTGATTAAGTTGTTGAACAAGACTGGAAAGGCTTAATTAACAATTAACACAAAAAATGTTAATGGTCATGTCAGAGCAGCAACAATATAATTGAGGAGACTTGAAAAAACAAGTTAGAAAAACTGTAAATCCCAATTTCCAAAGAAAATTACTGAACTCTGCAGTAGAGAATGGGCAGGAGAAAGAGCTAGGGAAGCTTACAATTATTCTTCTTTTGTGATCCATTTAAAAAAAAAAATCAATCTGTACTCATGGAATACAGTTATAATTCTGAATTTAAAAATAGCTTTTTAACCTGTTGGCTAGTATAAGAACTGGGAATTTTATGGTCTAACAGTAAATGTACTCTGAACAAACAGGTCACTGTGAATCCTATTGATTTAAATCTGATGATGGTTGTAACTGTCAGTAAAAATGTTTAGTATGTTTAAAGCTCTGGTGAATAAGAAGTCTGTGTTTAAGACATCCCAGAAAGGACTCAGTGGATGGATAGAATGTAATAAACTCGCACCTATCAAATTGAACATAAAAGATTTTCAGAAGTGGAGCAGACACAGAAAATAAGATGTTTGAGAAGTTGAAGAATCATAAATCTTTTGAGTTGGAAGGGACCTTTAAAGTTCACCTAGTTTAACTCCCCTGCAATGAAAGGGACGACTACTGCTCAGTCTTGTTGATCAAGGTTGTTGTCCAAGGCTGAAGATTCCATATCCTATTTGGGCACAAGTTATAGTGTATGATAAATGTCATTGTGATTTAATTTTTTATATCTATAATTATTATTTCCCTTATTGTATCTTTTGCCTTTTTTTCTTTTCTTTGTGCATCTCAGATGAAAGTCTGGCTCTCTCATCTCTGCAACCTCCTATTAGATAGCTGAAGACAGCAATTCAGTCCCCTCCTTGCATAAAATGTGGTTTGTTCTCCAACTTCTTTAAAGACCTCTGCTGGACACACTCCAGTTTGACAATATAGGGCTTCCCGTAAGCCATACTGAGGGTAGTAATCACTTCATTCAATCTGCTGCTCCACTTTTGTTAATGCAGCCCAGTACAAAGTTGGCCATCATTACTACAGCAGTGCACTGATGATTCATCTTCACCTTGTTGTCCACCAAGTCCTCAGCATCTCTTCCTACAGGACTGCTATCTCACCCTTAAATTCCCAGCCTGTGAAATTTCATCAATTTTCTCTGTCCCACATGCAGAATTTTTTTTGTTTGTTAAATTTCATGAAGTTCTTGGAGGCTTGTTCCTCAATCTTAACTCTCAGTATCAGTCCTGCTCTCTAGCATCCATAGAAGAATCACGTTCACTTCTAGTGTACAAGAATAGGAAAATATATATGTACATGTCAAGAATGTCAGAAACTAAGAGGAAAATTAAAAAAGAAAAAGAAAAAAAGAAAGAAAAAATGGAAAATCATATATTTTAAGGACCAGGAAAAAATGTATCAGATTGTGAGAAAACTGAGACAATAGAGAACAACATAGCAAGACCGACTGTGATTTAAAGACAGACAAATTGATATCAAAAAGCAGTCACAAATTTTGAGCACTGAAATAAGCTACCAAGATGTCTGATGGGGTTTCCAGATTTTGATATTTTCAGATTAAGTCCAAATGTGTCTCAATGTAAACTGCTTCAGATGAACACAAATTACTGGTCCTGAAACAAGTAGATGAGATGTAATGGACTGTACATACAGGATAAGAAAGTGAATTATCTAATGGACTCTCTCAGGTTAAAGCTTTTGAATTTATGAATAATGTCTGGGACAAATTTGTTGCTGAAATGATACAGATGTCTATAATGATCCCTGCTCGTTCTATTGTGTAGCTGCTTTTCTTGCCAATTGTAACCACATAATGTTTCCAGAAAAATAGTCAGTGAGGCACATGTCATTCCAGGAATTTCGTGATCCAGTGGGGCTGATAAGATATAAATTACATTAAATGCAATAATATAGGTGTGTATACATGTGGAGTAGATAAACAGGTATCACAGTTGCACCTTGCAACTATTATTTCCTGTGTACACACATAACATTTTAAATTCCTGCAGTAAAACAAAATAAAACTAAACAAAGAATTAAAATTTAAAATAATAAATAAATAAACTCTGTCTCAAAAACTGGGTGAGACAGCTCTCATGGCATCATTCAGTCCACTTCAGGGCCATTATTTCCCATTTCATATCCTCCTACCGTGCATCCCTATGAAGAGCAGCTTTTCCCCAGCTGCTCAGAACACAGCCTGCACATAGAAAAATTAGGATTTTCCCTTCTAGAATGTAATAGGAATCCTGTGGGACTGCTCCACTGCTTTATCTAGAGCTGTGTGTACAGCAGACATGCCCTTCCTCTGCACTCCTGAGTTGCCTATACACTTGATGATGTTTCTGCAGGTGATAATGGTGACTCTTCTGGTCATAGATAGACACAGATAAACTCCTAAGCTAAAAGCTTCCACATTGAGCAGGGGGGCTTTGAGCAACCTGGTCTAGTGGAAAGTATCCCTGCCTATAGCAGAGGGGTTGGAACTTGATGATCTTGAAGGTCCCTTCCAACCCAAACCATTCTATGATTCTACGAGCTATTAAGCACCAAATTTTGAGCTTGATCTATCCAGTTTCTCAGCTAACACTCCACCCATTATATGTGCCAGAACCATAGAGCAACCTATAGTAAATTTTCACATCGAACACAATATTTAGTGCCTTACTGGGAAAATAATAGTAAAGAAAAGAAAAACAGTTAATTCTTACAGTTCTTGGACTAATTTCACCTTTCCCCTTCATGATGCAAATGCTGTAAGACATATCTACGTGAAACATTGTTCCTATCGCAAACCAAATTGATGTTTATAGTCCAAATGCATTGCTCTGACATTTGTGCACCGAAATCCCATCCCAGGACAAGCATTTCACTGCAAATGGCCACAGAGCCTTCAGGATGGGACTATGGAATTATTGCTGCTGTATTACTGTGCTCCACAAGAGAAACTGAGTGCCCACAAAAGAGAGAGGAGCCAGACACTCGTGACGTTTTTCTGAGGATCTTAAGCTCTCTTGTAAATATAATGAAATATGTAATATTTCATGTAATATGTAAATATAATGAAATATGTAAGATCTTCAATGATTCTTTCTTTTGCAGTAATTTATTAGAGAAGGAAAAAGAACAAAAAAGAAATAAACTTCCTGAAATACGCATCAGACAATCAAGAGTGAGAAGGAGAGAGAGAAAAAAGCTGGCTCCACGCAGGGCCTTTTTGCTTACAGCTATGAGACAGTACTGCACTTTCTCCTAATAACCTTGACCCGCTTTTCCTGGCTCAGCAGTAGCATCTGTGTCACATCGGTTTAGCATCTGTTTATCAATCTAACTGCACAAACCTGATTCCTGCTCCTATTCTCTTCGGTGCTCGCAATATTGAAATAACTGAATTAAACCATCAGAATTCAGGAAGACTAAAAGATGTGGGAAGTAATAGGAAAAAAAAAAAAACAAGGAAGAGGGAAAACATGTAGGAGCTCCATTTATTCTCAACAGATTTAAAAATTTATAAGGAATAATCACTACTAAAATCAGTTGTGCAGAACGCAGCCTTTCAAAACAGAGAAATTAGGAATTATCTCGGATCTTTGGGTGGATCTCAAGAAAAGACAACATGGTATAGTGGGGTAATAAATTACAGTCTGCCTCAGTCCTAAGAACCCATGCCTCCAGGAAAAAAAAAAAAAAAGAGCAAAATACCAGCAAATAGGATTTAGTACCAATTTTGAAAAAGCAGGTTGGATGCTTTTGGGAATGCCCCAGGCTAGTCCCTGTGGTTCCCCTTTACTACCATTGCTGTGCTCTTTCCAGGGTAGTCCTGAGTTTGAGGCAGTGTTTCAGCTTGAATGCTGGCCTGAAAAGATGCAAATTACATCCACGTGCCTCAGCCATTCAGAAGCCCCATGTTTCAGGATAGTTTCTGCTGCTTGGAAAGGTGTCATCAATGCCCAAAGTAGTAACCCAACACAAAACATCTGACCCCAGAGCTGTTTCAGAGGAAAAGGGATCTACCAGCTCAGAATCTACCAGTTCAGTTGCATGAAGCAGATGCAGCCGGCAGATACTGAGGTGTTGGATATTCTGGTGTTATTATTTATCAGTTGTTATTTCCATGCTCAGATCTGAATTAAATCAGAGCCCCACCACATTGTGCGCACACAGCATAGTATTTAGCCTCTAATCCCTCTAATTAACAGAAGCTAAGGCAATGGGAAAATGAGGATAAAAAGAAGTGGAGAAGAATAACATATAAAAACACCATATTTATCCTTTCTTCAAAACACATTAATGGAGACTTTGGACTACACGCACAATGATGCATGTCAAGCTGCTCCACCAGATTTTGTTCCTACATCCATTATGTGTGACTGTAAGTAAAGAGGGAAAATAGATGGAAAGAAGGGACTCATTGCAGTTATACAAAGTGCCAGCTATCAAAACCATATGACTAGATCTCAGTGTGAGGTAAGTACATGATTTACAGGCTAATTCACTGCTCAGGCCACCTCCAGTGAACTTAGATTAGTCAAGAGATGAGTTTGAAAGAGAAAACATATGTAAACAATTGCTGAACCTCCAAAGAAGGTTTCTTCCAAGGGAAAGCAGAGGATAAAATGATTTGGACTGTAGGTCTGTGATGAAGTGGAGAGATAATGCCAAATTTGATTCAACTTACAGTTATTCCAAAGCAATAATTAGTGCAGCAGCGCACATGCTCTGTCTATGATATGAACTTGAAATCCAAACCCTTTTTTGCCTTTTTACTTTTAACAGCTTTTCACTCTCTCCATGTTACCTCACTTTTTGTCCGAGAACCATTTCCAGAAACTTGTATGGAAACTCATCCAGTGTCACTGAGGTTGCAGGGTTTCACCTGTTTTTCACACAGGAAAGCTTTAATGGCCCAAGGTTACTCAGAATCTTCCTCTAGCTGATTTTTTCAAAGGCTGGGCCTGCTTTGCATCACCAGTTGTCCAGACTTCACTTCAGGATCCCCTGTGCCTGAAGCTGAAGGCAGAAAGTGCAAGAGATGAACAACATGTTGGTTATGGGATTTGATTTTTACGGTAGCTTGGACTCTGTCACTATATGGTTTTATATATATACAATTATTACTATTTTTTATATTATATTTATATATATATCTGTGTAATTTGATATAGTCTTAAGCACATGATAGCTGCTCTCAAGAATAGAGCCAATTATTGTCCTAAAGGCTCTTTGAATCAGACAAGAGGTAGTTAGATTGGCAAGGGTAAAATCAACAATATATGTGAAAGGAAAATTTGATATAAATGGAACTTTATTCCACTGTAAGCAAAGTCAAAGAGTTTGGATAAAGTGTGTAAAAATATAAAAAATACTTATTAAAAAGAAAAAACAACACATATACAAGAAATCTAGGTAGGATGTCAATATCATTCACTGAGTAGCAGCACTGCAATATGACTGAAATTTAGGACAGTCATGAATATTTTATTAAAGTCTGTGGTTATAATCAGTTTAGGAAGGAAAGAATGGAAAAGAAAAGGTATTATGGGTATGTGACTGTGATCTGCTATGCTGATGACTTTAACTTATAAGTGCACAAGGAGATGAGGTTCATACAATTGTCCCACGTCTCATCTGCTCATTGGTGTCTGTGCCTACCAACAGCTTACAGAATCCTTAGCTAGATTTAATTTCTTTTAACAAAGAGACATGAAGAGGAGAAGCTAAGAAGAGAAAGCTTGTATCCATGTGGCCGTATAGCCTGACACAGAAAAGGTCCCCAGATCAAGCCAAATTTAGTGGATACTGATTGAACAGCCAAGCAAGCTGAAGAATGGCAAGAATCAGGCACTGGGACAGAGCTGGGATTGCTATGTGAGAGGATGATGTCCTGGGGAGAAAGCAGAGATGTCACAATTGCCAGAGATGAATCTTAGATATATAAACATAGAGGGCATGAGTTTCATTGGTTCTGTTCAATTTTGAACAGTTTGCTTTCATATTACTAAAACTTTAGAATCTCAGGATCTCAAGTGGCTATTGATCATGTAAATGTGCTATGTCTGCATATGCATATCTGCTGTGTTACAAAGTCTGTGTGAGGTATTTCAGAAGGCAGGAGACGTCACAGATCACTGAATCAACAGTCTGAGTTACTCCCTAAGCAACTTTCCATAATGAAAAAAAAACAGAAGCAAATATCTTTTTAATGGGGGACTACAATTTGGGAGACATATGCAGCCAGCAGTAATTTTCTCTTCAAATTTAAGAAAAATATAAAGATGGATTAATTATGGGCTGGCAGTTGGTGGTAGCCTAGGGACCAACTGTTATCAGATTGCACTCCATACAGACAGAGGACAGGACAAACCAATAATAAATATTTATGACTCTCTAAAATAACTTATTTCTTAAAACTGGGAAACTAGGATGAGTCTTAATAGGCAGGAAAATAACATGAGTAGGAAAATTAGAATGAAAATTTGGAATTTTTTAAGAGAAATTCATGAAGCTATGAGCTCAACTTTGGATAGAAGCAAAACTTTGTTCAAAGGGAAAGGAAACACACTAATTAGAAATAAGAATGCAACACGTGACAACGTGAAAGAAAGAGACCTTAGCACACACGGCAAAATAAATTAAACATTATAAAGTGTAGAAAATTGATAAGGGAAGCTAAAGACTTCAAAGAAAATCCCATGGTTAGTAGGATTAATGACAATGAACTTAATTTTTTGGAATAATTAGGAACAAACTAAATCCTACAAATAGCACAAGACATTTAGTAATGGAAACTTGAAAACTGTTTAAACCATACAGTGTAAGGTCAGGTCTCCAAATGCTTCTGTTTATCTAATAGGGCTTGAACAATTTGCATTCCCGAAGAATTTATATGCTGAGGAGTGTTCTATTTCCTGTAATTTTAAAAGTCATTATTAAATTAGTCTTATGGCAACTTTTCTAGTATTTTTTCTGGGGTCAACTTCAAAGTAATCAGTCTGCTGCTTCTTGTGAGCTCATTTATCTCTGTTTTAAATATACTGATATGACACCATCATACTTTCCTTCTCTAGAATTTCTTTGTTATGCCAAGATTACCAAAATTATCATCAAGGATTGACTGAGTGATATTATGGCGATATACTGGAAGAGATTGCCCAAGGAGGCATGAACAAGTAATGACATTCTGCCTACAGAGTGGTGTCTATTATCTTGGGAAGCAGAGATCTAGAGTGAAAAGGACCTAACAAGATAAAGGACAAAGTGCTTTGGCAAAATGTTTAGGCAAACAGAAGTTACTGGGCATCATGCAGTGAGAAAGGATTGAATGTTATTGTCTGTGCAATACCAAAGCACGATCTGAGTGATCTAATGGTCCCTTCTAGCCTAAACTGCAAAGGAGATCTACTTCATCTGAATAGATTTGTGTATTCCCTGCTAGACATTCTGGGATGCTGATGTTTCATCTTTGGACTTTAGATAATCTTTAGCTTTCCCATCAGTACCTACATTCTTCATATGATTGGCAGTCGAAAGATGCTTTCAAGGTCTTGCAGAGGAAGACGGGATTTTTGGCTCAATAGTCATTTGACATCTCTTGACATTCTCATCGTAGAGTCACAACCACACACACACACACTAAAGAAAAGAAAAAAAGAAGACCAGGAGTGAAAATAGAGAGGTACAGATCTCTGACTGTGTATTGTTTTTAGAATTAGCATCACCATATTTTGCCTTGGCTTATACAATAAATACAAGTAGTAAAAAATGAACTTCCAAAGGACAGCTTCAGTGTTCAGAACTCTGTCTTTTCCAGTCTACTTTGCATCCGATCCAATAAAAGGGTTGGGTATTTTTGTTTATTTGTGTGTGTTTGTTTGTTTGTTTTTCTGACTCCGTGTCTGAATAGACTCAAATGCCTTCCTGTCACCAATAACCTGATCTGCTCATGACATAAATTAAAGTAAGCCCAAGGTTAGTTTATTTTACACCAGTATGCTTATACAACAAGGAACTTGATCTGATGGCAGAGTTTGTAAGAATGCCTCAGATAGGGTTATTTAACTTATGATCTTAACACCAGACTGGTTTATACAGGAACTACTGAACTTGCTTTCACCATCTGGAGATTTACCCATGCAAAAGAAATTCTCAAGGGGACAGTTAAGCTGGTTTTCCGACTGCAAAACAGCCTGAGCAAGGACCAACATCTGGCCAAACTGTCCTGCCAGGGACCTATGTTCAATGAGCATATTAAACATGGCACACCATTATTCTTAGTTTATTTTTTTCTGCTACTTGAGATCACAAGGGGGGAAAGCTGCAGATAGAGGATGAACAAAGATAGAAATAAAGGAGTAAAAACTTCAAGTATTTTCATAAAATGGAATGCCATCACCTTCCTTATGAACATACATTAATGTTGTTTTCTAAAAGACCTATGGCTTTGTCCTAGAGAGATTTTTTAATGCTTATGATGAGGTGATGAGCACTCTCAGTAACAAACAACAGCATACCACAAATACTGTGAATTGCTCTTCATTTTTTCACATCTGGGATTGTCTTTAGTTCTTGACAGAACTGAGCAAATCTGTTAATCTTTTCCTATACTTCCACACATTCTCATCCACTAGAAAGAACACTTCATCTTGAACAGATTTTGGAGAACTAACCAGCCCAAGCCCTTCATTACTTTCTGTTCACAAGCAGCACAGACTACAGAGCGACATCATATTTAAATGTTTCTTCTTCACACCTCTGTATGATCCATAGCAGATATACACTCATTGAGGTACTCAATGACAGACGATGGCATCGAGTGCACCCTCAGCAAGTTTGTGGATGACACCAAGCTGAGCAGTGCAGTCAATACATTGGAAGGAAGGGAAGCCATCCAGAGGGACCTGGACAGGCTGGAGAAGTGGACCCATGAGAACCTAATGAGGTTCAATAAGGCCAAGTGCAGGGTGCTGCACTTGGGTCGGGGCAATCTCAGGTATTTATACAAACTAGGGGAAGATCTCCTTGAGAGCAGCCCTGCAGAGAAGGACTTCGGGGTAGTGGTGGATGAGAAGCAGAACATGAGCCAGCAGTGTGCGCCTGCAGCCCAGAAGGCCAACTGTGTTCTGGGCTGCATTAAAAAAGGGGTGTCCAGCAGGGAGAGGGAGGTGATTGTGCCCCTCTACTCAGCTCTTGTGTGTCCCCATCTGGAGTGCTGCATCCAGGCCTGGGGCCCCCAGTACAGGAAGGACGTGGAGCTCCTAGATCAGGTCCAGAGGAGGGCCACTAAGATGATCAGAGGGCTGGAGCACCTCTCCTATGAGGAAAGGTTGAGGGAACTGGGCTTGTTTAGTTTGGATAAGAGAAGGCTACGGGGAGACCTCATTGCAGCCTTCCAGTACTTGAAGGGAGCATATAAACAGGAGGGGGAACAGCTGTTTACGAGGGTGGATAGTGATAGGACAAGGGGGAATGGTTTTAAATTGAGACAGGGGAGGATTAGGTTGGATATTAGGAGAAAGTTTTTCACCCAGAGGGTGGTGACGCACTGGAACAGGTTGCCCAAGGAGGTTGTGGATGCCCCATCCCTGGAGGCATTCAAGGCCAGGCTGGATGTGGCTCTGGGCAGCCTGGTCTGGTGGTTGGTGACCCTGCACATAGCAGGGGGTTGAAACTAAATGATCATTGTGGTCCTTTTCAACCCAAGCCATGCTATGATTCTATGATTCTATGATATTTTTGTCTTGCCCATTGCCTACAGGGCTTGCAGAATGATGCCCGATGCACCCAACTTGGACACCTCGTGCTTTATTCAGCAGCAAGATACTCCTCAGCCCCAAAGCTAAATCCAAGATTCAGTTTATTCATTGACTATTGTCTCTCACCTGACTCCTTCCCAGCCCTCCAACATTCTCTGCCATTTCCTCCATACCTTTGGTTGGCACAGGGCAGTCAGCATCTTATTTCTCACTCAGGAACATGCTGCACCACCTTTTTCCTTATCCTTCCACTTGACTCCCTTAAATTTGACTCCTTTCAGATTATTTCTATGACGGAATACCCCAAAAGTGGATAAGTCTGATTATCACCTTTCTTCATTTTGTACCTTGAGTTTTGATTTCAACAGTTTTACCAGCCTTCTAACACTGAAAATGTACCAAATGTTAATAATATTCATTTCTATCAGTATCTTCTCCTATCTCTTCTCTGCATGACTGAATAACCTTGTGCATTTTATATAATTACTACTGGGTTTTGTTATTTCTAATATCAGTATATTCTCTAATATTGCTAATATGATTAACATTGACAAAAATGGCTGTGTTTCCTTTTTGTCTTTAATAACCCCATACTTTGGAAATACCCGGGCTCTTCCATTTCCTCTGATGGGGTATTTATTCCTCTGAGACAGTGATCAGCTCAGAGAATATTT
This sequence comes from Gallus gallus, assembly GCF_016699485.2. Taxonomy (NCBI): domain Eukaryota; kingdom Metazoa; phylum Chordata; class Aves; order Galliformes; family Phasianidae; genus Gallus; species Gallus gallus. Next base: position 107,952,911 of record NC_052534.1, read on the forward strand.
ATGTGGTAATAAAAAACTTTAACAGAGGATTGTTTGGATCTAATAGTCTCAGGTATTTCAACACATCTCTGCTTGTCATGTGTCATGCTGAATTACGCTGTGGCTGCATGTGACAGCAGCCCATAATGTGACCCATGTAATATAGTTTGAAATGTAATGCGATGGGAAAGGGGCTTAAAGGGAAAGATCCCTCGTTCATTCTGGATAAAAGCTGTGGATTCAGAAAGAAAGCAACTTCAAACTGTCAAGGAACTGAAAAAGATTAAATGACAGATGAGCAGCAAGCCTAGCAAGAATTCTGCAGTAGTAGATTAAATGATACCTGTAACACATAGCATTAATATTAATAACTTCCATTAATATTTTTCAGTTTTACAGCACAGATCATTTTTTGTCTAAGTCATCAAATCACAGCTACATATTAATTTGTCAATCCAGGCTTGGCAAATTATAAATGATTGACAATTAAATAGAAACACAGAAGGGTAAATAAACTTTCACGGAGGATAAATGGATGGCTGGGATATAGGAACAGAGCCACAGGGGGAAACCAAGTGTCCTGATTTTCAGCATTCAGCTTTAAATCCTTTTGGTGATATTGCCTTCCCCCTCTTGTGCACTCATACCAATATTTCCCACTTCTGGATGCAGAGAAGCCTTGCTTCTTTACAGGTTGTGTCTGGTAGGAAGGGAGAAAGAAAGAGAGAGAGATTTCCATTTGAGGTAAAGGAATGAAAAAGTCCTTCTGTTCTTACAGATCTGATTCTCTGGGAAAACGATGCTATTCACTCAGTTGGGGGTGGGAGGGAAGAAAAAGAAAAAATAATCTGTTTTTTGCTGGCAGAAATGGTGAAAATTCACCCTTCAGCAATTTGGTGAAAACTGATCATTCTGGACACTTCTCAGCCTGGCTAGCACAGCAAAAGGCTGTGCCATGCTAACTGGCAGATGCAAAGAGAGAGAGAGAAAAAATGAAATAGCACTTTGAAACTGTGCACCAGGCTGTCCAGCTCACAGATCTGCTCTGCAGTCCTCCCTGCTCACATGGAGCTGGTAGAAACTCGGAGAGGAGAGAACGGTGCTCATTTCTGCCAGCTGACAATCCTGCATGTGGTAAAGAGCATCGTTGAGAGCCACTGGTGGAGGTGGTCCTTCAGGCATAGGGGTGCACATGGAGGCACTCCCCAAGCCGTGCCTTAGCCACAGTCCTTCTCTGCCATATATGAAACATGAATAGAAATCCCAACACGGATCAAAGTAACCAGGTCTGGCTCTGTTTTTGGAGCTGCAAATGGGAGTAGAGCCCTCTGCCACAAAGAGGCACAGTGAAAAGCTCTAACTAGGGGCAAAGTGCCCTTGCTTCATTTTGCACGAACAAACACAGGGAAATAAGTTTGATTCTGAACATGAAGGAAAAAAGAAATACAGAGGAAAGTTTGCCGCTAGAAAAGACCATTGCACCAATTTGCACAATTCATTTTGACCTGAATTCATTTATTTGAATTAAAAGATGAATGCTTCTAATATTTAGTTATTACATCATAATTACTACAAAACACCATATATTATATTCAAAGCAGAGCAGGCAATTTGAATTGCTAAAATAAAATGAAAATGAGCTTTGCAGCATCGATGCTGTTATTACTGGTGGTGGTGCTGCTGTTGTTTCATTTCAAATTAAATTTCAGGAACACTTGGTTCTGAAGCAATAACAAATTCCAAAGGTTTTTGCTCTTGCTGAATGGAAATGTGGATCTCTCATTTTTAGACAGTCCATACATCAACCTACTTTCAGGCCACTGCATCAGACAGAGAGTAGCTATTCCCAAAATCAGCGCTGACTCTTCAGGGGAGGAAAAAATCTATAATCAACGTCTAGTTCACCATTAAGTTCATCACAGTGAGTGCCCCAAAACAGACTGCTGCTTTCAAATTTGAATGAAAACTTGGATGTTCATTTGAATACTGTTGGGTCAAAAGTTAGGGAAACCTTGCCATAGAAAATTCAGCACCTGTAGGCACCTTATGCTCTCTAGGATGCCCCAGGGTACCCAAGACAGCCACAGGAGGCTGACACATTTGTCCCAGGATCTATAGGAGCACACCTGGAAGCCAGGTGGAAAACGAAGTGTGTCTCCAATGGCACTTAAGACTTACGTTTACAAAAATAAGTTGAGCTCCCTGTTCCTCTCCACTGAATACAGAGAGAGCTGGAAGAGGCTGGCTCCAATATACATGATTATGAATCTATTCAGTCACTCCCGTGTAAGCATCTTGTGACATCTGAGACATCATAGACTTTCCCCCTGGCCTCCAGCTGCTACTCCAGAAGGCTGCTGGTTTCCATCAGTCCTGTGTCATATCTGTCAGTGTTGTGCAGATGTCTCAGATATCCTGAAGTACCTCAAGTGGCACGAGATGCCAATGTTCAGGCGACCAAATTCTGCTATTATAACAGAATTCAGATTTAGACTTAGACAAAGTTACCGATTTAGTCATTAAACACCAGCTTCTACTGAATTCTGAGATGCTTAAGCATTTCTGAGACATCTACAAAACACTGGCAGATATGACACAAGGCTTGCAGGAGACTGACCCACAATGTCTGGAGCAGAAAATGGAGGCCAAATGGAAAATCTTACAGTGCCAGAAGCAGCACAACATGTGTAGGGACCTAAATCTTGTCCCGAGCCAATGTAGGTAAAAAGAGTCCAGTTGGCTATCCAGATGATCAGAGGACATGTTTCCTTCCAGATGAGCTTGCTACCTGCCCAAGTTCTCTTGGCTGTATTAATTATGTCTTCCTTGACTTAATGGGAACCTTAGTACACCGTTTATATAGTGACATTCCTTTTATGTATGAAATTCTGAAGTTGAATTCTACCTCAGTGTTTATAGAATGAATCTTACCCTTGTTTAAAAGAAAAAATAAGCATGTAAGCACTTGAATTTTTGTTTATGAAGAAGGTTTTATCCTAAAGTTCCCACTATTTTCACTGGACTCTCAGGCACTCATACATAAATAATATGGAATAATATGGAACAGAATTCACTGAGTTCTGCTTCAATGAGGACTCCTTCCTAACCCCTCTGTTACAGATTCACATCGTAAAGCCTTAAATGAGCTATTAAAGTCTTTGCCAGCAATGTAAATCTATCGTTATGGAGCTCAGCAGAGATATCTTTCCTACAGGTTCTGAATATCACACTTCACTCTGCTGTAGTTAATGCTGACACTTGAGTCAAAATGAGGCAGTTCTTCCGTGTATCTACAATAGACTAGAGGTGTTGCTTGGAGAGGAGGGGTGTGAAAAGTGGTATAGACATAGTCTATAGTCCAGTAAAAGGTTATTCTCGCCAGGAGTTAAGTAAATGTCATGTTCAGCTGAATACTGATGCTTTCAAAGCTTTCAACCTGTCCTTAGCAGGCAAGATGCATATAATAATTGAAAAGGTAAACTTGAGGCAGATTTGATATTAATTTAGCTTTCTAGTCAAATCATTAACCTGCTGGAGTGATTGTTTTTGTGTTCTTTTTAGAACACAAGATGTCAGAGACATTCGCTCTTGGCCACAAGTTTGCCTTCTGTCCTCTATACCTTGACCCAATATTACACATTGAACATCAGGAGGTAACAGCCTGTGTGAGAAAGGCTCAGACAGAACTGTCCATGAAGGCTGATGGGATCTGTAGTCAGACTCTGTAAATAGGAAATTTGGTCTAAAGAAACTGAGCTTTCAGAAAACCTTTGTCTAACTGTGCCCTACAAAAGCTCCCTCTGCACAAATGCAGCCAATGAAATTTCAATACTGAATAAAGAAGTCAATCTGAAATCCTGTGTACCCTGCTTTTTTTTCCTTTATAGTACTTCAGAGGTAACACAATACTAAAGTAATACAAGAATAACAAGTAAATAAGACTAATTTGATGCTGGATTCCATAGCAGTACAGCCTATGAGAGTAATTTTTCTTTCTTTCTTTTAATAAATCTCTTATTGCACAAATTTAATAGAATTATGTCCCAGTTACAGTGGATTTTTTTCTCATTTGCCACTGGGAGAAAATACAGCAGATGAAGCAGCTTCGGAGCGCGTGGTTCATGTAGCTGTATTAAAGGTTTCCAACTGCCATCTTTATGCTTGTTGACAAGTCTGGACCAGACATACATGCATTTTCTGAGTGCCTTTGAGGATAGCATGGATCTTACTTATATATTTAATAGAACTCCTCAAATTATTTGCTGAGAAATATTATCCAGTCACACTTTCAGAACTGCCATGTATAAGAAAACTAAAAAGGAATGGATCCTTAAAGACAGGCAAATCATATTGCACATAACTCAGGGTCTAGAAGGTAGTTGTTTGTATGTAGCCTACACTTCCTTTGGAATCTGCAGAGGAAAATAAACACTTCCTGAAGGGGTTCATTTCTCCCTAAAAGAGAATTGTAGCAGTCAGTCACCAAATTTCTTTTGGGATTAGAGAGAATGGCCTCCAGTTGTGCCAGGGGAGGTTCAGGTTGGGTATTAGGAAGTGGTTTTTCTCTTAAAGAGTGGTTAGGTACTGGGATGGGCTGCCCAGGGAGGTGGTGGAGTCATTGTCCTTGGAGGTGTTCAAGAAGCATTTAGATGTTGTACCAAGGGACATGGTTTAATGGGAAAATGTTAGTGGTAGGTGAATGGTTGGACTGGACAATCTTGGAGGTCTTTTCCAACCTTGGTTCCTCCATGATTCTATCTAAATGTACTCTAAGAAGATCCATATTTCTCTCCGTTGATATTAAAGGAAGCCTGGAGTGAGTAATTATGGAGATAAACCTGACTTTCAGATATATATATTTGTGTGAGATGAATCTTACACAAAAAGCTTAATTCTTTTAGGACATAAACTAAAGCTGAACCAGTAGCATGGAACAATGTACAATCTCTGTGAGCAGGATGAAAAAAGGCATTTGAGTCTTTTGATTTTATTAAGTAAGGGATGAGCTGTTCATTTCTGTCTTGTGGTAATCAGCGTATGCACAGTCATACCCCCATAGATCGGATTACAAACTGGCAGCATGGAAAGCTAGATTTGGAATCACTTTAGCCTTGTGATATTTAGAGTGCCGAGTGTGAAACAGGTGCTTGATTCTCATAAAATCATGATCACACATGAAAACCCACACCAAATCAAATAAAGCAAAGTTGCTATCCAAAGCCAGGGACATCTAATGTAGCTGGTTTTCAAACATAGATTTTTGAAAGCCATACTTTATCTCACCATCTCATGTCACTGGTTGAAAATCAGAATAACTCAAGTTGTTCCCATAACAAAGTAGATGTTGGCCCTCTGAATGTTGGCAAATACAATAGACCAGGTTCAGGTGACTCATTTATTTCTGAAAGGTTTTAAATTTTCAAAAGCCTCATCTTAAATTCCAAACGACAGTTTGACAAAAAAATATATGTGCTAAAAAATAATGTTGGTGCTTGTTTTTTTTATCTCTCCCTCTTTTACTTGATTGTCTATCAACAGACGCTTACCCATCAACCTCAGCTAGTAACACCTGAACATTGTTGAAACACAAAACCACCTGGAATAAATCCCAACAGGAACAAAATTCCAATTAGAAATTCTCAGTGTTTTTCATTGTCTTCCTAACTGTGACTGACATAATAAGGACAAGAGGTGGATAAGATCAGTTAGTTAATATTAGTTCCCAGTTTTACCTGCACATTCCTTCTTGGTTGCTGAAGTGTGTCCAGTTCCCAGGGAAGCAAGGTAGGTGGCTACTGACCCTAGTAAGAAGTTTCAAGTGACAAAAGTTTAATAAAATCACCGCGTGAATCATTTACCATCTGCAAGAAGGTCTTGTTGTTGCTGTTGTTAGAACTGGTAAATTGCCAATAATGATAAAATCAGTTAGTTAGTTAGTTAGTTAGTTTAAAGAATCTGAAAATAGGGAGTTCCATAGGGATGTCAGAGAACCAGAAGTCTACCTATCCAGTCAGAAGATCATAATAAATCCAGTATTATATGAAAGATGCTCACCTATTCTTTGTACAGACCAACCGGGTGAAAGAAAACTGAGCTTTTGGCATTTCATTTAGTTTGTAAGGATCTGACTTCAGTTCCTATCTTTGCTCTATAACTTCTGTGCAACTTGGTTAAAACATTTACTTTCCTCGCGTTTTTGATTTCTCATATTTATGGTGAGAATATAATAGCTCTGTCCTCATGAGGGGTTTTGTAGCTCATTATTGTTTGATATATGTCTTCTGGGGATGTTTCAGTAGAATCATCCATCTCTTGAGGCCAAAATGACCTCCCCAGATCCCTCTTGGCCCAATTTTCTAAGCCTCTGTGATTGCATAGATGCTGCAGTAATAGGGAGCACATGATGACCTCGACAGATACTTATAAATGACTCAACCAATAGAACATCTGTGGTTACCTCTGGGAGACTTTCAAAAATGTTCTAACAGGCACTTAAGAAGTTTGTCTAGATACCCAGCCCCATTTTCCCTTTGCTCAATTTCATCTCATTGCCCCTAGTTATGAATCTGCTACCACCTTCAGCACTCCATCTCCCTCTTCTCTGTACACATCATTCAAATGCTCACAGAACTGCAAACATCTCACAACAGAGTTGGGGACAGCAGGGGAGAGGGGTGAATGAGCACCTATTTTATGCCCCTAAGCACTCAGAAAGAGCGCACACTGCCTGCAGAGATGCCCATGTGGATTGTCTATATTAGAGCAAAGAGCACCTGAGGAGAAACCCACCTGGTGAGTGAGCTTGCTGCCATTTAAAAAAAAATCATCAAATAGTGTTTTCCTTTCGATCTTAATTCAGGCACTTAATTAAAGCCAACAGAGAATTCTAAAGTGAGGAGAAAAATTAGAGCAACAACTTTTTAATTATGCTGTAGGCATTTTCTGTCTTACTTATTCTTTTTCCAAAAATCAAACATCTCCTCTAAATATACATTTAGACAAAGATGATGGCACTGTGGTATAATGGGATAGAGGTCGCTTAGCTCTCAGCAAGCAAGTGCTGAAGGTTGTTGGTCCAAATTCGGGATCTAAATAATAGTACGGTCATCCCTTTCAGTGAATCACCTCAGGTTCATGTCTTCACAGTCCTTTCCCCATTGTCTTGGGAAAAGAGCAGATTGAAAGAAAAGATGGGAAGAAGCTTAATATGTAGGAATGTCTACCAAAAAGAAAAAGGTCTGGTCATGCAGAAATGTTACTCTTCCAGTGGCACAGCAAGTTGCTACCTACCTTGGAAGGACAAGGGGAAACAGTTTTAAGTCGACGGAGAGATCTATGTTGGATATCAGGGGGAAGTTCTTTACTATGAGTCGTGAGGTCCTGGAACAGCTGCCCAGAGAGGCTGTGGATGCCCCATCCCTGGAGGTGTTCAAGGCCAGGTTGGATGGGACCCTGGGCAGCCTGGTTCAGTATTAGGTGTGGAGGCTGGTGGCCCTGCCTCTGGCGGGGTGGTTGGAGCTTCATGATCCTTGAGGTCCCTTCCAACCTGGGCCATTCTGTGATTCTGCAATTCTGTGATACCTCCAAACACTGAGAGAAATGAAAGTCTCCCATCAACTCCTGGAACAGCACAGCTCCTGCCTGTTGATAAAAACAAGCTGAACCTACATCACTCACTTGACTCCTGTAATATTAACAGATACACAGAAAAAAGATTGTTTTTACATATAGCAAGTAATATAAAATTATTCTAGATGGACAGAGAATTATTGACGTAGTCATGGTCAAGTTTAAAAGAGGTCCTGTCAGAGTCTGATGGAAATAGATTAATATGAGACCTGATGTTAAAGAAAGAGTGTTCTCATATCAATCTACATAAAAATATGAACAGGGTCACTCCACTTCTGAGTGTGGCATCTCCTGTGATTTTTGTCATTCCTGTCTGCTTAAAGCCACCCAGTGTCCACCTTCAAAAGGATTCAGAGGATTCCAAACATTTTTTTAGGAAATGTCTGGCTTAGGAATACTACGATCTGTGCTGAGCTATGTTCAACAGGATAGATTTATTGTTTATTGGAATTTGTGGGGTAACACACCTGAAATCTGCCAGAGTAACTCTCAGGAGATTGTGTCAAGAACCCAACTCTTTAAAGAAATAATGTCCTAGGAAAATAAACATTACACTGCATGGAAGAGTTTAAGCATCAGTTCAATAAAATCCACACCAAATTCAGATTCATATTCCAAACCACCTTCTCACCTCTATTCACTCTGTCATCAGCCGGTAGAATGACCAGTTCCTCAGCAGGCACAGTTTTTTTCCCCTTTTGATCTAGAAAGAAAGGAAAAAAAATGAAAATGGAGAGTGTTTAGAGCATTTGTACCTGTAGTCCACAGTCTCAATTACACAGAATTAGAACAGACTGAGGCTTGCTGACGGTTAGAGAAAAGATTGTGGTCAGGATAGCAGAACTGGATCTAATTACCTAATGGGCATTCATTTGTAAGAACATCGTCTTTGTGTGAACAAGACCAGATGTCTGATGTCTCAGCCTTTCTAGGACATCAGGCTGGAGATATTCCTTGGCTTGACTTTGTTTGTGGTAAGTGGTTGGACTGGTGTGTCTACTTTGCTTTGCCTCTGCACTCAGAGACCTCATCTGTGGCTCCCAGGGTGCAGATCCCATCATATATTTTCATAGTAGGATACAAGCCAGCCAGAAACATTTCTGAGATCCGATATCATTTTTTCATGATACTTTTCAGACAAGTAAAGGACAATGCAGCCCATTGGAAAATCAGTCATATTCTGCCTCATCTTAACATTTGGAGTGTCAATGCATGGAATAAAACCAATTTTTTTTGGCTGAAAATCAATATTGTCAGTTGTCAGAAAATTGGAATGTTCTTTAAATATAATGTAAATGTCTAAATTGGCCTGAAACAAAACCACTGCAATATTACACATCAATGAGAAACCTCCCTATGGCTCAAAGAAACCGAAATTATTTCAGTGTCACTGAATTAACAAGAAGGTCCTCCTTATGGGAGATATAAAGGAAGCTTCCAGAATCCCACAAAGCCTGAGGATTCATTCGAGCTCTTTCGAGGACTGAGTCATGATCCTACAGCAAGGAGTTTAATTCAGATAACTCTGGATACAGCCAAAATCTTCTGGGTATTTACACTCAGTGCTGCAGAAACGAGACTTGATCAGGATGGAGGCAACTTTCGCAAAGATTTTAAACTCTCAATTTTTCAACAAAAATCTCAAAATCTATAAGGTTACTGACTTTTACAGTACTGCTTGCAAACTCAGCATGACTTGAGCATGGCCTAACTCCTCACATTAGAGTCAACAACAGTAAAATATGTCAAAATACTGTGGCCTCTCCTCCAAGTTGTGAGGTTTACTAGATACTGTTTTAAAAAATCACCCTATGGTTTTAAATCTGGATTTAACAATATGTTAAAACAAATTAAACAAGGCTGTTAAACATCATCCTATCTACCACGTATTTCATCTCCTGATCAATTTGTCACCTGAAAACTTCTGTCTGTGTCACGTGTTTTTAAGTTTTTTTGGAGGAAATGACTCAAGAGATATTATGGATCATTTTCTGTAGCATTAGAATATTCTCTAAAGAGAGTTATGAATCTTATCTTGCAGCTTCAACACCTTTAACTGGTTATTATCTGCTTTCACATTCTAATTAGCATGTCAGAAGAGTGCAAGGAGTGTATCCTGAACAGTTGCCTTTCTTTTTTATGGTCTTTGTCATTAAAATGACAAATATGGAGCATTTATCAAAATAGCATGGCAATTTGCAGTTTTTAATGTGAGAAATGTATTGAGAACAGGAGGCAGTACATAAAATATCCAATCTACTCCTTAAAAATGATCAGATGCCTCCTGAACAGTGAAAAAAAAAATCTCCTTTTTTATAATGTTAATATCAGAAATAATTTAATTGCATGAAACCAACCCCAGAGTTGACATATAAGATGTGGACAAATTCTACCTTATCATAGAATCATTGAATCATAGAATCATACAAAGGCCTGGGTTGAAAAGGACCACAATGATCATCTAGTCTCAACCCCTCTGCTATGTGCAGGATGGCCAACCACCACACCAGGTTGCCCAGAGCCACATCCAGCCTGGCCTTGAATGCCTCCAGGGATGGGGCACCCACAGCCTCCTTGGGTAACCTGACCCAGTGCGTCACCACCCCCTGGGTGAAAAACTTCCTCCTCATATCCAACCTAAACCTCTCCTGTCTCAATTTAAAACCATTCCCCCTTGTCCTATCACTATCCACCCTCATAAACAGCCGTTCCCCTTCCTGTTTATATGCTCCCTTCAAGTACTGAAGGGCTGCAATGAGGTCTCCCTGCAGCCTTCTCTTCTCCAAGCTAAACAAGCCCAGTTCCTTCAACCTTTCCTCAAGGAGAGGTGCTCCAGCCCTCTGATCATCTTAGTGGCCCTCCTCTGGATCGCTCTAAGAGCTCCATGTCCTTCCTGTACTAGGGGCCCCAGGCCTGAATGCAGTACTCCAGTTGGTGCCACAGAAGAGCAGAGTAGAGGGGCACAGTCACCTCCCTCTCCCTGCTGGAAACCCCCTTTTTAATGTAGTTGGCCTTCTGGGCTGCAAGTGTACACGCTGCTGGCTCATGTCCAGCTTCTCATCTAACAGGACCCCCAAGTCCTTCTCTGCAGGGCTGCTCTCAAGGAGATCTTCCCTCAGTTTGTATAAATACCTGAGATTGCCCCGACCCAAGTGCAGCACCCTGCACTTGGCCTTATTGAACCTCATTAGGTTCACATAGGCCCGCTTCTCCAGCCTGTCCAGGTCCCTCTGGATGGCTTCCCTTCCTTCCAATGTATTGACTGCACCGCTCAGCTTGGTGTCATCTGCAAACTTGCTGAGGGTGCACTCGATGCCATCGTCTGTCATTGATGAAGATGTTGAAGAGCATCGGTCCCAAGATTGACCCCTGAGGGACACCACTTGTGACCAGCCTCCACCCTGACACAGAACCATTGATCAAAACCCTTTGGCTAATCCATCAAACAGTCCATCCTTCAAATCCACACCTCTCCAATTTAGAGAGAAGGATGTGGTTCTTTTCACATCAGTATCTGAGACTGATATAATTCTATTCTTGGTCAAATCACCATGAAAATCTCAGCCAGAAAAGAGATGACACTGAACAATTTTGAAAATTCTATTCAGTATTTTGAATATACTCTTTGACATATTCACCTAGCTAATACTGATATGGACCCAGTTACTACCTTGCGTTAATCAAATCACTAAGGTATTTATTCTCTCAACAGGCTTGTGACCATGAAGGAAAATATTTTTTTTTCTGCTTTCACAAACACAGTAGAACTAAAGGAAGGTATTGAACAGTCTTCCTTTGAGACTGGTGCCCTTATTTAAACACAGAACACGGGAAGCAGCTATAATCATTTTTCCCACATTGTCCCAAATATACACTTATCCTGGTGTTTAGAATTAAAGAATATCTCATTTCCTTGCCTTCATGTCCTCATCCAGTCTTTATGATGGGAGATGGGTGTGCCAGAAAGGGCCCATCTTATTTCCAGTCAAGGGGATTATTTTTGTCATACTGACATTTGTCCACAAGACGCTAAACTAAGAATGCTCATTTATTCCATGCACACAAGTTAGATATCACCCTTCCCCAGTCTGATTTTTAAAATGATCTTCAGTAAATAAATTATGGAGAGCTTTGCAATAAGATTAACTCAGAAATCACTCTTAGAAGAACACGTATCTTTTCCCGCTAACTCTTATCTGACGGACAGTCATAATGGGCTGGTAAGTTAAAAGATAGGATTACCAATGCTGGAAAGTAAGAAAGTGCCTGTCGCACTAATCTGAAAGAATTTGGATTATTATGTGGATTACTTCTGTAAACTTGTGTACACTAAGCTGGCAACTGCACCACGTATTTATACCTGAGGCAAATGAATCAAATCACAGGCGTAAAGAAGCATGCACACTGCTGCAGGAGTTACAGGGTGAATTGGTTCCATAGGAAACAGATAGGTACCTCTGCACTGTTTAAAAAAAAAAAAAAAGGCTCTTAATTGCTTAACAACCTTGAACACAAGTACTGATACATAGGAAAATGCGTCCTAAAATTGAGAATGCAATACAGTGAGACAAATCTTCCTCTGTCTTGGGCTGATCTTATTTATAGGGAGGAATTATGAATGAGAACAATAAATTTGTGAATCCTACAGCACAACTGAGGTGCAGTATTTTCCCTTTTTGTGCATAGGACTGAGTATGGAATGTTACCTTTGATCAGGACTTGAATTATAATATTCAGTAAATAGACAGCTGCATCCAAATTTCCTTTTATATCCTTTAGAACAATGGTGTATACCTCACAAGTTGTTAATAACAAACACGTTTCTTCTGGCAGCTTCAAGATTAGTTAGGTTTTGGCCACATACATCTTACTTTTTCCAAAAATTTTTTTTCTCCAAAAATAAGCTCCTCCCAAAAAGGCAAATGTGTCCTTGTTACATTATCTTCAGTTCTTACTTTTTCCACTTCTGTCTTTGATATGCCTATGTTCTCTCGCTCACTTCATTTATTTCCTCTTATGGGGAATAATTCAGTACCATATCTCCAAGCACACTTTCTTCTGCTGCAAGATGAACTTTTCATCCCCTCTGGAAAAATTTGTCACTTGGGATGCTGCTGTCCCATGGCTTCGCTGTACCTTTCAGCAGCCCTCACTGACTTCCCTGCCAAATCAACGTTTACTCAACCTGTTTGCAAAAATATTCCCAATCATTCCCAATTCACAGATGTTCCCAGCAAGAAACAAAATAAACAAAACAAAACAAAACAAAAAAAGGAAAGCAAATTTCCAGACAGATTTTAATTTACCTGTAAGACTTCCCAAAATTCGCAGTCAATCAATAGGTAAGTTTCACTGAGACACAGTTAGAACCTCACTATGGTTTTGTTTAGTTTTTAACCTTAATGCTTTTACTCTGTGCACACTGAATGGGTTATGAGCCACTGCAGCTGAAGAGAACTGTTATCACATCATTTACCTGGAGGTTATCTGATAATATAAAAATGTACATGAGGGTCAACTTCTCTTCTTCATCTGAACTTGAAATGGAGAAGCTTAAATGCTCATGGAGTTCTCAGGGTGTCCTTGCACTGCAGCAGCTGTGTGCGGACCTCCATCAAACACAGCCAACCAGAATGCATTTGTCTTCACTCAACTCTTCTTTATATTTCAGCTTTGACTATCTTTTTCCTTTCATGAGAATTGTTTGAAGTTCCAGCAACGTCCTGAGAGAAATGCCTTACCTAAAATAAACAATTGGTTAAAACTACAGTTGAGCAAAGAAAAGGAAGACTGGTATTTCTGCTGACTATATTCTTTATTATTATTATTATTACTTAAATTAACTTAATACCTCTAGAAGTATCCAGATTAATAGTTTTACTGTCTTACACCCCTTGGTCTCTCTGTGGAGCAGATGTAGAGTACAATTTAGTCAACCTGCTTGCTCAATGAGTCTACCACCAACTTTACACCAACTCACGTTCCTTATCCTCTAAACTACTGAAGCAGCGACAAGGAATACCTTCTTTTGCTTACCCAATTGTTTATTGTTTTACTTTCTTGGATGATATTTTAAATTTTAAATCACTTCCTTTGTTTAAAATTCAGATTTGAATGCCTTAGCTCTGAAGCTAGATATCAAACTTTTTGTTCATCTAAAAAATCAGCACAAATTTATCTTAGTCATGATGGTTCTTTTTATATGGTGTTACAACATAGAAAAAGCTATTCTAGAGTGTTGTTCATTTTATCTTTGGTACAGCTATTGTTTAGCTCAGATTTTTTTACCCCAGAAAGGCACATTTCTCTTAATGGGCTGTGAAGGGAATTCAGGATATAAACTTGGCTTGGAAATAAATGTGCGTGTTATAAAGTTAAGTGAGATTAACTCCACTCTTAGATCCACTGCTCTAGTCCATCTAGGCAATGGACTAAAATAATGGATGTGTTCTGAATGGAAGTAATGTGTGTAAGGCTCATCCTGAGCCTTCTGGAATCTATTCTAACATGAATGCCATCATCATATATCAGAGTGGATGATTTCCCTATAGGAATTAATGCCTTCAGGAAGTGAGGGTCTCTAATCACTGAGCTGCAGGGTCACTTTTACCACCTGTTCATCAGGACTTCACAAGATAAACTGTGGTACAACCATGCCTTAACTAGTACAGCACTGCATGGGCTAGAAGCAAAATAGCTATTTAAACTTGATGTCAAACCTGAATTACAAAGCCCAGTTTGGAAAGTTGTCTTAACACCACATTAATATGTGTAGGCTGCTTCCTGATTACTGAATGCTTAGCTGAAGTGTCTCAGTATTGAAGTTACAGACGTTCTGGATTTTACTGATCGTGGCAGAAGAGATGTTTCAAAAGAGATTCAGCCCACTCAGCTTCATCAAACTTTCCTCATCGTGGAGTTATATGTTTAGTCATTATTTTATCGACAATAAATGCAGACAAAAGTTTTCATCTGGTAAAGTTACAGATTGGATCATGATGAAGGGATGGACAGTTGGTTATGGAAAGTTATGTAAGAAGCAATCAAATTTCATAGGTAACTGTGGGAGATTACTCTTGGTCCACTTGGATCGGACTGGCTGTTTGACCATATGCGTGACCACATGTTTTTGAAGTCAGGAATAACAGAGGGATGGGATGGGATGGGATGGGATGGGATGGGATGGGATGGGATGGGATGGGATGGGACAGGTAGAGTGATTTCCCTGGATTGGTACAAATCAAGTGTGCTTGTTTCAAAAAGAACCCTTCACCTCTTTTTCTCTGACACAATCAATATATAGTATTACATACATAAAAGTAAAGTATTTGGGATGAGAACAAAGGGATCCATCCTCAAATATAAACTATCCCTCTGTGATTAAGTCTCTGTCCTGAAAGTCTAAATTCTCCTGTTTCATAAACACATAGGAGGATAGACTCCAAAATATCAGCCATGATATTTACATATACACCATTAAACTAAATAATTTCAGGCCCCGTTCTCTGGTCAAGTGCAGGATCTGATCATTTACGTACTATTAAACCTTCATAGCTTTCATCTAAAATGTTTGTTAGCAATACTTTCAGGCCCACACCAAAGCATTAACTGTTCCTGTGAGTTGTCCAAATGTTAGTAGTTTTCCCTGATCAAAACTTGTACCACGGACCATAATGGGTTCTGGTGCCTGAATCTGAGTCTTAGTGCTGTTTAATTTGCTACAAAAGCAAAGATTTATTTTAAGAATTTCAGTTTGATGCTTAACTTTTAATTCAAACCAAAACTCTCCTTTATTTTTTCTTCCTTTTCTTTTTATTGTTGCTGCTGTTCAGCCAGAATTTCCTATTGACCTGCAGTCAATCAGAAAAGAAAGAAAAAAAGAAAAGACAACTTGGTTTAGCCACAATAATCCACATGGTTTGAAGAACACAAGCATGACTAAGGAAAGTAGGAGGGCTTCAGCTGTCTTTTGATTTGTTGTATGCCAAGATCATCATTCTGCAATCAGTAACATTTTTATGATGCCTCATATTTCATCCTTAATTATTTCTCATTTTCTCTGATCTGACTGAAATAAAACCTGGGAAAACTGGCCTCAGCAAGGCACAGTCTGGTAGAAAGAGTACACTATAAATACAGTGTAGAAAGATATAGCTGTTGCCTTTATTTGACAACCTAACTGTTCCCCAAGCACTCATCCACCAGCCTTATAAAAGGAAATGCAGTTACTGTGGTCCAAATCCACCGTTGGCTTAAGTGTGTGCAATTCCACTGAAGTCAACACAATTGTATCAGTTTACTTTCAGGGTGAACTGGGACCCAGACCTTTACTGAAGTAATAAAAGGTCAGTCAAACATACAGACAAGAGACCAACTTATTGTTTGAACGAAAGCTGTGGCTCTGCTCAAAGTTTTTGGCACACATCATAATATCAGTTAACAAATGAGGTGAAGATGTAGTGAAAGAATAGGTGTTGGGGTATAAGAGTGAGTTACGTGGATTTATGGGTATGTTAAGTTGTCTGAGGCATGGTAAATAATTACATCTTTTCACCATCTGCAAATGCAGAGAAGTATCTCATTTTGGAGCATGATGAGTGAGTCTGAAATAGTGAAACCAAATACCTTTAAGAAAACATACAATTTTTGCCATTAAAGACAAAATGAGACTGATGAAAACAAGAATCTCATACGTGTATTACTCCCTCTGAAGACATTAGGTTTTGTCAGTAGAACATAAAGCCTGAATTAATCATATCATAGAATGGCCTGGGTTGAAAAGGACCACAATGATCATTTAGTTTCAATCCCCTGCTATGTGCAGGGTCACCAACCAGCAGACCAGGCTGCCCAGAGCCACATCCAGCCTGGCCTTGAATGCCTCCAGGGATGAGGCATCTACAACCTCCTTGGGCAACCTGTTCAGTGCGTCACCACCCGCTGGGTGAAAAACTTCCTCCTCATATCCAACCTAAACCTCCCCTGTCTCAGTTTAAAACCATTCCCCCTTGTCCTATCACTATCCACCCTCATAAACAGCCATTCCCCCTCCTGTTTATATGCTCCCTTCAAGTACTGGAAGGCCGCAATGAGGTCTCCCTGCAGCCTTCTCTTCTCCAAGCTAAACAAGCCCAGTTCCCTCAACCTTTCCTCAAGGAGAGGTGCTCCTGCCCTCTGATCATCTTAGTGGCCCTCCTAGGCCTCCAATTAGGCCAAGAAAACAAGAAAATTTGTCTTACAGTTGCTCAGTTGTGTTTGAGAAGCTCATACACAGCCTGAGATTTGTCTCATCATCACTCTCTAAGGTAGCAGAAGCTGTAGTATGTAGCTGGAAAAAAAAAATGTGAGTTCCACTAGCTGCACTTTGCTTGATCTCAGAGTCTATTTTACTCATATTACTGTACTGCAATGGAGAAAAATGAAAGAACTGCTAGGATTCATATTGTCTGGGTAGACAACTGTGTGTGAACTCATAGTTAGGAAAGTACTTTTAAAAGATACATTTAAAACTAGGTTCCCTCTATAGTCAGGGGGGGCTGCATAATTAGTAAAAGTAGTTCTTATTCTGACAGTGGTTCTCCACAGAAGAGTTGTGCATGTTACTTGTGGCACAAATGGAGGAATACATGCATATAGGAGGATATTGGGAAGCACTGTGGGAAGCAACCTACAGTCAAGAGGAAAACACCAATGGTTATATAATGTTGACAAATATACTACAGAGCAAACTTAGAGCAGTGAATATACAGCAGTTATTCAGTGCCTTACCCACATTTCTGGGTCTCAGCCTAAGACACCAGAAGGTGTTATACAAAACAAAAACCAGTAGTGCTGTGCAAGAAAGCAACAAGATACACATGAATAATAACAACAACAGCAGCAGCAAAACTTTCATGATATAGCTAGCTAGTATATCACTGTCAATTAAAAATGTTATATACAGGATGAATAAAGCAGATTGAATTCTTTCAAAAGTTTGATGGCTTAATGATACTGGTTTACAATGGGTAGTATGCCTACAAGCCCCAGCTGCCGTGATCATATAACAGTAATGATGACAGCAGACAGATATTACATAATTTTGAGAAAATCTCAGTGCTTTTTACAAAGATGGATTCCTTCTCTGTCAAGAAGGCACTTTCAGTTAGCAAAACTAAGACAGAAAAGTGATGGGTCCATGGCCTCCCTGCACGGGGAAGAAATCTCTTCTTCAGTGTCTCAGATTAGTGTTTCATCTGCTAGACCACGTAACTAATTCCATCAGTTCTGTGCTCTTGGTACACAGAATTAGATATTATTGCTCCATGATTTAGGCTGTGGGCTTCACCTTTCATGTTTGTAGCAAGTATATTAGCATCTATAGTAGTAAATGAAATGGGATAGGAAGGACAGGAGCAGCTACGTAACCAAAGACAGCTGGCACAGTCCAGCTTGTATCCATGGCTGAATTCTCATGTCCAAACAGATTGCCACATGCAACCTGGCTGTTGGAACAGCCCCTGAACTGTGCTACCTCTGACCCAGGCACTACCTGGAGAAATGCCAGCTGGTCAAAGCCATGAACCAAGCATAGCATTTAGCAATATGGTTGATCTCACTCTAAGCCCAGGGCCCATATTCTGGCCTTTTTTAGATTGCTGTTGGCCTTAATTTATGTGGTATACAAACATGTAGATTATGTGCTAAAGCAGAGAGGAAAGCATTTCAGTCTAGGACATGTACATTCTTGATTTCAGTGCTTTAAGATAGAGACTGCTCCTGAGAGGCAAAGTGTTGCTATTTTATTACATCTTTCATTTCCAAGATTCAGGTGCAATATGTAAAACTAAGCATAGAAAATAGGGCTGGACAAGACCTCAGGAGATCATTTAGTCCACTTGTGTCCCGCAAGGCAGGATCTTCTATACCAAACTGTTTGTGGTATGTGTTTGCTTAATCTACTCTTAAAACCCTCCAGTGATAGAGATTCCACCACCTCCCGAGGCTGTGCTAGCCTACACTTACAAAGTTTGCCTAATGACTAACCTAAATCTTCCTTGCTACAGTTTAAGACCATTGCTTCTCATCCTTTCCCCAGTGGACATAGAGAACAAATTCTTTCCTTCATCTTTGGAGCAAACTTTTCCTTAGTTCTCTCCCTTCTGTTTTCTCTGCTTATAAAATTAACAATAATCATAAAATGAGCATAAAATATTTCATACCCATATTAATTCCACAAAAATTATATTAAACAGGATACGTGTAAGGGTAGAAATTGCATACATGGTATTTTGCATCAGTGCTCTTGTTTTAAACGCATTCTTTTTTATCATTATTATTTTCAGCTGGGAGAGGGCCTGTTTGAGTCACAGGGGTTGATTTGCATCTTTTAAAATATCCAGGTCAATCTGTCTTTTCCTCTAACCTTCCAGGGGTTAAATCCCTTGCTGATAATACCCCTTGCAAGTCAGATCCATCATTATAAACAGAATCCTTGCAAGAGGACATATTTCATTTTTTAACTGGAGCATATCTAATGATCCGGGGGGAAAGCCCTGTCTCGTAACATTTGATCTAGCCTCAGACAAGGAGAGCAAGGTGGCATCAGCCTCTTCCTATTTAGTCATGAGTCAGGGAACTGCACCAGTATACAAGTGACATGCAGAACACATGCATCAAAGTAGCAGCTCAATCTGTACTGCAAATAACACTCTTTCATGTCTCAGCATGGTTGCTGGCCCTGAGCTGTAGTTCCAGTAATTGACATAGTTGCCCAATGCTAGAAAACAAACTCAGAAACTATTCTCATTAGACGTCCCCCTGGTTTGCTGCTCCGTTATTGTAAAACCCAAACACTGAGCTTCCTACCAGCGTGGCTCTGTTTTTAATTAGTTCTGATGGCACTGGGCGACACGCCAAGGCAAAAAATGAACTTCCTGTGATTGAGGCTTGTTGCTCAGTATGTTGCTTCCTCCACACAGAGATTGTTTTCACAACATTTTCTGAAAGAGAGCTACCAACAGAAAGAATACAAGTTTTTACTGCTTTTGATTTTTTTATTCTCACTTCCATGCTTATAAAAGGCAGCTGAAAGCCAAGGGTCTTATGAGTTACTGTGCTATTATTTCGCCTTTGTATGACTTGACTGATTAAAGACATCCTAGAAGATTAATTTTTTAATAGAATAAGCACAGGCTCCTGTTAAAAAAAAAAAAAAAAAGACTGAGGACTTTAAAGTGTTTTAAATAAATTAATTTGGATATTGGGGTAGGAAGGGATTTGGGGGCTTACATTTAACAGCATAAGTTGTCAAGGTATGAGGAAGGGTGAGTGGAATGGCAGATGAATGTGATGCAAAACAGAGAGCTAGTGAGGAGAACTGACCAGCAATGGGATATTCTGTGTCCTAATAGTCTCTTTCATTTCTTTTTATGAGGCTTCCTGAGTTAATTTCTTGTGAAACGAGGCTCAAACACAATCATTTCATTCCAGGGAACATCTATGTGGGATACAGACTCATACGTCTACAGTAGGTGCTTGTGAGGAGTGTGTCTGCATTTGGACTAGCTCTGATTTGAATGGGAGCCAGTGAAGATCCAGTTGATACCATCAGTGTGCTGACCCAATGAGGTAAGTCTTCCCAATGTGAGCTGAACTGCTTTCATGGCTCTATTGGCAATAAAGACAGGATTTCCGTCTAGTGTAGTCATAGAATCACAGAATCATAGAATGGCCTGGATTGAAAAGGACCACAATGATCATCTAGTTTCAACCCCCCTGCTACATGCAGGGTCACCAACCACCAGACCAGGCTGCCCAGAGCCACATCCAGCCTGGCCTTGAATGCCTCCAGGGATGGGGCATCCACAGCCTCCTTGGGAAATGTTAACATCAAGATCAGATGAACAGATGTAGGCATCTACCTCCTTCTCTCTAGGCTCCTACTAGCAACACATTGATTTAGCTGTTCACACATCGGTATTAATGCCATTTGAAATGCTCCTAGGTCTCATCTCACATCCAACTGCCTCTCTAGAAAGACATATATCTCCTGTAGGCCCAGAGATACATCTGTCAGTCCCACATGAGTATCTCATGGATTCTTGTGTCTCAGATGGCACAGAGCAATTATGTTGAGTCAAACCGAATTGAGGTCTGGATATTCATTGACTATAACCAGAGTTTATGCACCAGGTTTGGATACCAGTTCCCATAGTGCAAATATCAAAATGAGCCAGCTGAGCCAGGGGATGAATCTCCCCTGCCATGTGACTTTCCCTGGATGAATGCTACTCTATTTTATACACAGGTAGAGGTCTCACAGATAATTCTATGCTTTACAACGTTCAATTTTAAAAGACGATGTGGGACAAAATGGATAAAATCTGCCTCTAAACTGCTGAACCCTTGTTGTGTGGTTGAATGCAAGCTGTGACAGCCTGCTGCTAAATTATGTTGTGGCAGTCTCATTTCTATAGGTATATTTAGAGGTAAAAGGTCCATTCAATTCAATTATAATGCCAATCAAGTCAAAGGCAAATTAGAAAGTCTGTTTTCTTCTGTCACTGGCTTTCTAACCAGTGGTTTTGCATATAAAAATAATGGTGTGAGGTGCATCAAGACACATGAGTATGCATTACTCTGATAGCATTCAAGTGTCCAAGATAGCACATTTCAGAAGTGACCGGTTCCTGCAGTTGACATTCAGTGGCTTCTCTACACTACCACTAGGAGGTTGTTGAGGTGGTGGTGCAGGCTGCACAGAGAAGTTGTGGATGTCCTACCCCTGGAGGTGCTTAAGGTCAGGTTAAATGGGACCCTGGGCACCCTGGTTGCGTGCCTGATTTAGTGTGTGGGAATCCTTCCAACTCAAGTCATTCAATGATTCTGTATGACTCTATGTGAATAACTGAATGTTTACAGCTGAGGGCTAAGTAGAATAAGTGATCTTGAGACTGTTCTTTAGTTTCTCTATTTTTTGCTAGTATAGAGAAGCACTCTCTTAAAGCTAGAAAGTGAATAAAGAATACTACTGCCTCTTGAAGTAGATTGTTGTCTTCATCAAAAATATTGACAGGTATAAACTGCAAAAAAAAATCTACTGACAGCATTTAAATACAAAGAATCACCATTTCCAGAGTCAGATGCTACAAGATATATCTAGAAGGTATTGGCATGGACCTTCCATCTTAGACATTTCCTTAGGTACAGGCACAGGATATTGGACCCAATAGACCCATTTTGCATTTAACTCATAGTGAATGGATCTTTTCTTCATATTCCTCCTTGGGGATCTGTCTATACCTTGTTTTGAGCAATGGAAATTTTGATAAAAAACTGATGTTTCTGTGTTGCCTTTGATTATCTGCCAGTCAGGATGCCATTGAAGACTGAAGTCCTCCATCATCCCAGATCAGTACTTTTTGGATTATAAAGAACATTGTGGAGATGAAAATTTGAGACAGATTTCCACATTCAGATCCTTTTGTGCTTAAATATTTCAAGGCCTACAAGCACGCAAACAATCAGTAAGGATGAAAAAATGTGATACTTTAAGGCATGTGTTGACCGTACTCATGGCAGGAAATATGGACTGGGGAAAGACAAGGAGGAAGCCTGTCCTCAGGAAGAATATGCTCCTTTGATTATATAGAGCCAAATGTGTCTCAAGCAGTTCCCAAATCCTAGGACATGCTAAAATTTGGGGTCCTCACTCTCTTGTGTTTATATATCCCAGTGTGTTTGAGATTACATGTTTCACTGGCTGTTACATATTTTGATCCAGTTGCCCACACTGGATAAGCTAAAGGAGAAGTGTAAAAAATATTTCCCTTTCATCATGACAGAAGCTAAAGAAGCATTTGATTTAAGCACTACTTTACTCCAAAACCCCATTCTTTGGTCTAGCTAATGCTAAACATCATGTGGTTTGGATGCGTCTGCACTGTCTCTTACACCTGTAGAGTCATGCTTGTTCTTCATCTCTGTTTTGTCCAAAGCAGAGTTTTTGGACCCTGTAAAATCCTACTCACCAATATGCTAGCATTTACACATGTAGTCAACCAGTTTTTCTTAAGCTTCACCAAGGGCAACCCTGTATGCTGGCAACAAGCATGGATAAATCCAGCAGCATTCTGAGAGTCAGGGACTGTTCTGATGGAGTTGGACTACAGCACACTGTAAAACAAAGCGTAATTAAGCTTGTTCTCTAACTCGATGGCCCACTTGTACGGTGTGTTTGTGCCAATTAAATCCTTTTGATCTTCAAAAGAGTCTGGCTGCACTGAATCTACCTTGTCAGATCATTCCCTGGTCTGTTACCTTCTGAGCAAGGTCCAGGTTTAATAACACTGGGAGAGCACTGTTTGGCATGGCAGAGACCATCTCTATGTTGTATCTGTATAGGTACAGATCCTGGGCTCCACAGCCCAGGAATGTTCTTTGGCACACTTTAATTTCCTAGGAATGAAGGTGCCTAAGGGACTAGATACGTTTAACTTAGGTCACAAAACAGCCCTGCAGTGCCTCTCCAGGGAGATAAGAATCATGGACCAGATACCTTGGGAAAATTGTAAATGCTGTTTAAACCTGAAACTCTGGCCAATAAAGTATTAGAAATGGTTTCTTTATGAGAGGAGATTAATTCCATTTTCTGTCTGTTTCTTCTCCGGATTGTTCTGATTATTTTTCTTTCTTCTTAAATATCCCCCTGTCTTGGGGGAGTATCTGGAGAAAGGGATTTCAAGGGATTGCGCAATTGCCAGTTACTTCATACCAATGGAAGTCAAAGGCAACAACAGTTTTGAAGTCTAACTTCTTGAAATCTGAAGTACATTTGTTAATAGTTGAGGAACCAAACATACCCTTCAGTATATTTTCACCTGCATGCAAAATCATAAGCTCAATTTGCAGTCATTCTCCTGGAGGAAAGTTTGAGCATGCTGGCCCCCAGAATCACTGAAATGTTATGGTTGGAAAGCACCTTTGGAGAGTGTCTTGTCCAATCCTCCTGTTCAAGCAGTCATCTACAACTGGTTGCATATTAACAAAAACATACTAAAACTAGATGGCTCTGGGAACAGTGCTGAGAGGCTTATTCCAATTCACACCCAGCTCAATACTTTTAGAAGCATAAGTCATTCAGGGTGATAAAGCTGCTTTTTTATGTGCCACCACTATGTTGGCTTATGTTGGCACAGGTGCCTAGAAATAACTGAAGTGGTTTAAGGCAGCTGCTCTCTTCTTGTTTTCATTGATTTATTGACAAGAGTAAGCAATTTGTCAAAAATTTAAAATAATCCCTACCTGAGGAAGGAAAAAAATATCAAATGCAGACCAAGAATGTTACTCCCCTCAAAAGATTATAGGTAGTGTGTGAGCAGTAGAACTGAGCCCAAAGGATTCACAAAATCACAGAATAGCTGAAGTTGGAAGGGGTATCTGGTATCATCTAGTGGAAGGGCTTTGCAGAGAGCAAGGTCATCCTGATCAAATATCTCCAGGCCATATCCTGCCAGTTTCTGTGGATCTTCAAGGATGCATATTCTAGCACCTTTCTGGGCAATCTGGTCCAGAGTTCAAATAGCTTCACTACTTTAACAACCCACAGGAGCCTACTCTTCTCCAGCATTAATAATCCCAGCTCTCTCATCCTCTGCCAGTATGTCAGATATTCTAATTCCTTGGTTGCCTTAATGGACCTTTGCTGCAGTTACTCCAATGTACAGATGTCTACCTTGCTCTCTGGAGACCTGAACTGGCCATAGCACTCCAAATGTATCTCCCAGGTTTAACCTCTTAGCAGTGCACTTCCTAATGCAGCCCAGGATGTTAGTGGTCTCGTTGCCCTGAAGTACATTGTTGATTCATATTAAACTTTTCCACCAGGATCCTGAGGTTCTTACCTGCAGAACTGCTTTCCAGAAGATTGGTACCCACTCTACGCTGGTATGTGGAATTATTCCTCCCTAGGGGAAAATTTGCCATTCCTTCTGCTGAATTTTATCAGGTTTCTGTCAGCTCATTTTTCCAGCCTGACAAAGGCCCACTGAACGGCAGCAGGCTCATCGGATGCAGCAGCCACTCCTCCCATCTTTGTACCATCTATAAATATGTTAAGGGTGAATTCACTCAACATTAATGAAGAGGTTAAGCCGTGTTCTCCACAGTATGGACCTCTGGGCACCCCACTAGTTACTGGCCTGCAGCTGGGATCTGTCTTACTTATCACAAGGCTCTGAGCATAGTATTTCAATCATTTCTTAGTCCACCTCCCTATCATTTATCTACTCTGTCTTAATCAGCTTGTCTACGAGAATACATCTCACCCATTCAGCGACTCCCTTGTTTGAAAAGTTAAACGTAAATCTGTGCCTTACTGTGTCCTGTGTATGTTTACACCTTGAGTTTGGTCTAAAGCTGAAATCCAGGTGGCAGTGGAATGGGAATCACCAAGAACCTTTTGTATAGGACTCACCCTTGAAATTCTTTTTCTCTCTCAGTATATCCTTGATCATTATTTACTTTATGTTGTGAAATGGTGCCTGGGCTCCACCTAAAACGTGGCTACATTCCAGAATTGACCATACTGACATTTCTTTTTAGTATTTTTTTACAGAAAAAAACACTTCTCGACAACAGCAATTCAGTCCAAAAATGTTGATGGTTTTCTGATTAAAAACTGGTGTCCTTGTTTTGGTGGTTGATTGTGTTGTTTTTGGTTTTGTTTGTTACATTCCCCTATCTAAACCTTCACTTTCTTCCATAGAAACAGACTTTCAAATCACCTTTTTCCTGTCCTATTTCTTCAAGGACTTTGTCAGAAGGTCTTGTCTTTCTGATGGCATTTTAGGTACCTAACCCCAAAGAGCAAATTGTTCTTTCAGCCTCCTATACTAATTTCTATTTTCAAATGATTTTACACATCACGTAATAGGAGCTATGCGGGTTGGCTTAATTAACAAAGATCTCCCTGAATGAACAGGGTATCAGAGTCCAGCTCTTAAAACCAGAGCATTTGTATTTAGCTTGCACATTTGAAGACAGGGTAGGTCACAATCTTCAGTGCTGAAATTCCAAAGCAGGCACTGGAGTTACACAAGGGATTAATTTGATTCTGTATTTAGATTAACAGTACTCATATAAATACTGAATTAGAGCTGATGTCAATCTTTTATGCTAATTGCAAGTTAGACCCCGTACAAAGACACGCTTTGCTTGGACCACTTTTCTAAGATTGCTATCTATTCGCTGTGGAGAGATTTACGCATTTGCTTTCCATTAGCATTAATAGGAGCTGTCCACATAAATCACTCATCGCCAGCAAGAAAAGATAAAGTCCTACTAAGTTCAGAGAACACGGGCTTTCCCAATTGAAAAATCTATTAATAATAAAAAACCTACAGTGTAAATATCTGACATCCTAACTGCATAGTAATGCTGTGATATGAAATAAAGTAGTCCATGAAGTGATTGCTTCAAGGGGTAGCAATGCCTGGCTATTTCCAAACCTTTTTTAAAAAAACTCATATAAGTCTTATGGTGTTGGTGGAAACATAAACAAAGCAAATAGCTGCAGAGGAAGTAGGAGGAGCAGGAGCATAGTAATTTCAACTGTTATTTTTATTGTTTTTTTTTTTTTTTTTTTTAAATCTGTGAGATAGTGACAGATCCAATAAAACACCTTGTTATGTGTGCAGCGAGGACAAGGATTGCCAGAAATAATACAAAAGCAGCTCTTAGCTAATCCAGATGTAACTGGGCATCAGACCATTTTGGCTAAGAAGTTAAAGGTGTCCAGATGCAATGCTTGCTGCTTTGCTCCTTGTTGCTGTTCCTTACAGAAATTGATGGAATTTACTTCAGGAGGGCGGTGAAACACATAGATCATTGGCCAGGACTCCCTGGTGCTTGGCACTCAGCCAGTTCTGATTATGATCTGTATGAGATGATGATATACAAAAAAATAAAAGCAGAAGTGCTTTTCCCTTTCTATTGGTGTAAATCTGGATGGATTCCAGCAAGCTTACTGCAAAGTAACACTGGGTAATCAAAACTAACCAATAACATCATATTGTTGTCATTCAATACCCTATGAAGTGCTAAGTATCATTTTTTAAAGAAATGTTGTGAAACACCAAAATATTTGTCTGGGTTTCAACATATGCATGCACATCTACTGTTTTGTGTTTGCTTTTCTACCAAATAGGTGTGAGCACTGATGATCATCAGTGCAGAAATGTGCCCTTAAAAGTCACCTATTGGAAAATTAACTTAAAGTTATTTTTTACTTTTACTTGCAATGTTACACATGTCCCTGGAGGTGTTTAAGAAAGATTTAGGTATCACAGTAAAGGACATGGTTTACTGGGAAGATAATGGTGGTAGGTGGATGGTTGGACTGGAAGATCTTGGAGGTCTTTTCCAACCTTGGTTCTTCCATGATTCTGTGATTTTAGAATTAGTGCCTACTCTCTTGGCATTACTAGAACTAATTAAGAGATAGTAATATGTGACTATGTGTGTGTGAAATTTTCTTCAGAAAATTCCATTTTGTATGAATTATAATTATTTTATGTGAATGTATCTATCTTAAATATGCATTGTTAGCATTCACAAGTTAAACAGAATTACTTTGCTTTTCTAATCCAGTGCTTACAAGGAACCCATATGTCTGGCTTTTTGATTCTACAGTGCTCACAGTTCATACTGATTTAATTTCAAAACTTCCCATTTAAGCTTCTGCCATGACCCCAAGAACCTGTGGTAGAAACTGAATGTCTTCTAAGGGAAAACAAACACCTTGAACAAAGAAAAATTGCAGAAACCACTGCTTCCCCTGGAAAGTTATCCTGATGGCTCAGGTAGGCTCTCAACTAAAACTCTGAGGTTTGGATTACTCTCCTCAAGATCACTGGACCTTCTGTCTCTGTCTCTTTGTCAAAAAGCCTTCCAATACAACAGGCAACTTCAATGGATAGGTAACCCTGGTTGTGCTGGTAGCCAGTATAGCTTATTTGGAGTTTGGTCAAGATTTTACCACTGGACCAGATTATTAGATGGGGAGGACCAACTCCTCTGTTAAGGAATACTGTGGATTGGATACAAAGATTATATTGATTCTGGCTGCCACCAAGCAACAGCTCCGTATTTTCTTCAAATGCCTGTTAAGCTTGCATTCTCTTTCAGTACTCAGTCCAAACATCCACTGAATTTTATTCGGGAAGCTGACAACTGCTAGATGCTGCTGAGTTATATTCAGTTTATTTTTAGGGTTGTCAGCCTTGGGATGAGATTGTCACAGCAGAAGTAGCACTCATTTCATATCTGTTCCAGACCTACCACAAGGAAAAAAATATAGGCAGACAGACAGAAAGGTAGATACTAAGAATCTCATTCATAACACAGTACCTTAGTTGGATTTATATCACAGTGGCAGCATGAAGAGCCCAATGTGCAATTTATACAGCTGAAAAAAAAAGGTAAAGAGGTCACGATGCAAATACAAAGAACACAAAACTATTTCTCATCTTTACAGAATCACATGGATGGGACTCTGGTAATCATATTTTAATTAGGAATCTTCATTTGTAACAGACATGGGTCATTCTGTGTGTGCAAGAAAGGATCCATAAGAACATAAATAATACAAATAACACTTAGAATGAAGGTCCTGAAAAAGAGGCTGACAAGGGAAAATTACCCATTGTTCCTGTGAGTGCTAAGAATAACAATAGACAGAACCTTTGGAAGTGTAAAATTGGCATTTTGTATCTAAACACTTTCAACCAACAACACTGAGATCCTCCACAGAAATAAAATAAACCTCTAGAAGCTCAAACAATTACATAGATACATGCAGATCTAGGTAGGCAGATGTGATGAAACAAGAAGAGATACTGTGATAAAAGGGGAAAATCCAAAAAAGAGCGGAAATGGCCGATTCTTTCTTTGTGACATATTTTCTCTCTCATCCTTGCATATTTGCATTAAAGTGATTGTGAATAATGTACATTTGACCAGTGCTGTCTGCGGAACTAATGCCTATTAAAGTGATGGGAAGTAGCATATGTTGTGCCTTGGGCAGAGAAAGTCCAATCACCCCCACTGTGTGCAAGTCTCCAACTAAAATGCAGGACAGCCTGGGTTTTATCCTAAATGAACCCAGCAGGGAGAAACAGGACATAGTCCCTCATTCCACATTTAGGCTTCTAAACTGAGGTTTAAAGAGTTAGATTCAGAAAAAGGGAACTGTAACATCCATCATTTAATTTACACTTGGTGCTAACGCTATTTTATCTTTTGCTGGTGCTATCAATATGAAGGAAAGCATTAAGGCAGGGAAAGCGGACTTGTATTCAGTTGTTTCGAGAACTGAGATGCATTTATTTTATTGGTACTAACAGAAAGAAGAAAAAAGAAAAAAGAAAAAAAAAAGGACAAAAACTGGGGAAAGAAAAAGAACAAATCCACCGCTCCACTGCCGTTGTATTTTCACATTTTCTGCCAGTGCACAATTTTGTCAGTAATTGCAAAATGGTTTGGGTTTGTTTGGTTTCATTTTTATGTTCCTTCACTCTACTAGAAATGTTCTGCTATTTGAACAGTTTGTAAAGCTTTTCGAGTTGTATTACATAATCTTTGCAACAACCTCCAGCATCAAGTTCAGATCTAAAGCAGCCTTTCTTCTACCTGTGTGAACTTGATGGCTGGGGAAAAGAAAAAGGCAATTATAGAATCGTATGAGAGTAACAAATTCAGCTGAACTAAGGAAATAAAATGTGCCGAATTGTCATGTTTAGATCTGTAGCGATGACTTTTGCTTCATTACCTTCAGCACTGTAAAGAGGAGAGGGGATGGGGGGAAGGGAAGGAGGCTTGGGGTTTTGTTTTCTAATATAGCATTTATAGGATGAATTTATTTCAATTTCCAGTGAAATAAATCTGTCTTAAATAGAACTGCGTCTCTTAGTGATGTGGAAAAACATTTGCTGCCAATGTAAATCAGGAGCAACTGCAGTGAAATGAGTGGATTGGCATAAAATCCCACTTACAGTGGTACAAGTTCTGAATATCCCACTGACTTGAGATTAGTGCATAGAAGAGAGACTGAAATTTCTTCTTTTTTTTTTTTTCAGCAGAAAATAAGCTGAATAGCTAATGTAATGTGCAATCCTGAATGCAGATTATTAGTATGAGTTAAACTTTTTTTCCCTGGGAGAGAAGTTTCAGTGCTGATACTTCCAATTATCACTTTGCATCATCTAAACTAGAAGGTCTGAAACCAGCAAGAATCAAACTCTATGTTAAGCATGGAGCTGATCGTTTGCACTTCTACTCTGTTAGTGACCATTTTTTCTGTTTATTTCTGGTGTTATTTAACTATTCAATATAATGAGTAAATGAGTAAAAAGAGAGAGAATGTGTTGTCAAGGAAATTACAAGAAAAGACTATTCTTGTTAGCAGAGCTTAAAATATATGTTTTCATTGCTTTCTTCATTGCTGCATGGAAATTATAAACTGGTTTTGGAGGAATTATTTTAGGGATTTTTTCTACTTTTTTCTTATCTTCCTTGAATCATTCCTTGATATCAACCGTAACAACAGCACTTTCAAATAGTCACAGGAGAGTAGGATGTAGGTATCCTACATCCTCACTCTGTGGTCCACTCTAAGCCACTCTAACCACACACGGTCACAGAAATTGGAAGCCTCAACCAAGGCCATGTTGTTCTGCCCCTTCCTCTGCTGTTGACATCAGGGACTGTGCAACCTCACAGTGAACTGGAACCATCTTATTCAAGTCTGCCACTATGAATACATAAAGTAATAGTGCTGGCTTTCTGTTGAAAAGAACTGAAGCACAAACAGTTCTGGGGGTGGGATTGGGTTCAAGATTAAGACTCTGAGCTTTGATGTCTACATGCAGGTGTATAAACATGCAAGGGAACTGTTTCTACTACTTTGTCAGTAGAGATCTAATCAGTAGAATCAGTAGAGCCATGCCAGGGTCATCATGCCAACAGTCTTGATCTGTCCACATGCATGCTTTAAACTCTCCTACCCTCCAAAATAAGACAGGCACATCCTGACTCACTGTTGGTAATAAATTTTGGTCTGTGTGAATGCAGCTGAGTCTTAGAAGATTTTAAGAGAGTATCAACTGCCTCAGACAAAACCATGCTAGATCCCTGGGCCTTGGCACAATATATATTGCTTAAATGTCTACCATAACAGGAAATGAATTGTTATCCAATATCAGTGTGTTAACCAAGACTTCAATTCAAGTACTCAGCCATAAATGCCTAGTGTCATTTATAATGGCATAGGATATTCCAACAAAACCATTTCTCCTGTACACCCCATTTCATATCTAATAGCCTGAGTTTGATGTTCAGTGGTATCCAGCACCCTAATAAGCACTATGGACCCAGGTGACTCAGTTAAGCTTGTGTTGAGTTTTTAGACATCTTTACATAAACACCCTAATTTAGGTACAATAATCAAGAAGAGAACCCCATGCTAGAACTTGGGTTCACCATTGTCTCCACTAGCTCAAGAAAGCAAGAGCAAAGAGCTCATCCTCAGTCATGCTTCAGTCAGGCATTTTTAATGTTCTAATAACTGAGTTTAAAACAAAGCTGAGTGGTTTCTGACATCACACTAGCTAGAGTCAACAGACTCTAGTTCCTGATGCAGTTGATGAGGGAATAAACTTGAAATAAAGTGTTTGCCACAGTGAGCAATTCAATACTGTAAATATTTCTCTCCTATTACTACGCTGTGTGTAGAGCCTGAGTTACCAAGGATTTGAAGCAATATGTTACATTATCTTAAATTTCAACATCACAGTCAAGTTAGAGAGCTAAAAGAAGCCATCCAATTACATCTCTATATCTTTTTTTCCTCTTTGTTTATAATGAAATAAACCAATATTAAACATGTTCCTTTGTCTTTCATACTGACTGTGGTCTTCGAAATTAGTAGAGATACTATGCATTGGGGGTGTTAGGTTGGAGAACACAAGGAGCAAATTTCAGAACCAAACGTGTATGAAAACTAATCACTTGATCATAAAATCATACAATGGTTCAGGTTGGAAGGGACATTATAAATCATTTAGTTCCAACCCACCTGTCGTGCACTGATTGCCTCCCACCAGATCAGGCTGTCCGGGGACCCATGCAACCTTGCCTTGAACACTTCCATGGGTGAGAAATTCACAGCTTCTCTGGGCAGCCTGTGCCAGTTCCTCAACATCACCTGAGCAAAGAATTTCCTCCTAACAGCTACTCTAAGTGTCTTCTCTCTTAGTTTAAAATCTTTCTTCCTACTCATGTAAAATGTAGTTCTCCATCCTTTTTATAAGCTCCATTAGCGTACTGAAAAGCTGCAATGAGGTCTCCCTGCAGCCTTCTCTTCTCCAGCCTGAACAAGCCCAGCTCCCTCAGTCTTTCTTTATGGAAGAGGTGCCCCATCCCTCTGATTATCAGCTTTGTTCCTACACAGAGAAAAGCCATCCATCCCCCTCCGCAGTGGTTGTTTTCAAGTTGGACATGGACACATTTCATCTGTGGCTAATTCAAATCCACAAAGATTGCTGATCTTAATGTATTTTAAATACAGAATTGATCTAGGTCATCCAAGACCTAGTGTGGAGACTACTCTACTCATTGCAAAACACACGAGCCCACCCATCCAAAGTGATCCTAACAAAAATTCAGTTATCTCTCATGTTTACATGAGTTTCTATTGGTCCATGCAATGTGTATCTGTGTGTACAGCCTTGATGTATTCAGTGGCCTCATTCTCTAATTTGTTTGGACCCCTTGCAGTCTGTTTTTCATTATATACTTATTTGTTACTGTTTCACTTCTCATAATTATTACTCGACATTAAATGGCATTTTTTAACTGAAGTTCAAGGTAGGAAGAATTTCTGTGAACAATATTTGATGTATATCTTCCTTAAATATTTCTTCCAGGTGCTAAGATATGTTCACTATTTCCATTGTATTTGTGTCATGTTTATATCTTGCCCTCATTTTACAATCTTTATTGCTCTCAGTTTAGAAGCTGAGGGAAGAGTGTCTTTGGGGAAGGAGCCATCTTAAATAGAGATTTTTAAAGTACTAAGAAATTCTTACAATTATCCACTCTGACTTTACACATTCATTTGAAAGACGTGTGACCAACATGATGATTTATGATGGCTTTTCCCAGATATATCAAACAATCTGATGATGACAACAGAATGATTAAACCGTGATTAAACAGGAGGGAGTCAACTCTTTGAAAGGGTAGATAATAGCAGGACAAGGGGAAATGGTTTTAAGTTGAAGGAGCAAAGATTTAAGTTGGATGTCAGGGGGAAATTCTTTACTATGAGAGTCGTGAGGTGCTGGAACAGCTGCCCAGAGAGGCTGTAGATGCCCCATCCATCCCCGGAGGTGTTCAAGGCCAGGTTGGATGGGGCCCTGGGCAGCCTGGTCTAGTATTAAATGCGGAGGTTGCCGGCCCTGCCTGTGGCAGGGGAGTTGGAGCTTCATGATCCTTGAGGTCCCTTCCAACCCAGGCCATTCTGTGATTCTGTGAATGAACAATTATGAACCAAAGTCGGCTCAAATTTTCAGATCCATATTCAGCCCTAAGGAACACAAGTTTTCAAAACATCAGATTTACAAATCTTATGTCCTACAAGACTGTCCATTATTGTAGGATCTGCTTAGCAAAGGCATACTAAAATTGAAAAGGCCCTCATAGTTGTCTTGAGTAATTGATTTTTTTGTGTGTTTGTAGATCTCAATGACATTTTTGCCATTGGCTTCAATTGCACCACAGTTTCTTTCTTGGTGCTTTTTGTAAATAAGCATAAGACTCAGTTTTGAAGAAAAGTATCTATTTTGTAACAAACTGTAAGTTGACAGAGCTTGTGGCTTGGATTTATGCTAGAAGATAATTCTTGCAATGGAAGCTCTTTTGCCCTATGGAAATAGCGTACCTCAGTGCTAAAATGCTTTGTATCAAAATATAGGTGGTCGAATAGATAGACTCAGTGATGATACTAGGTCAGTCAAAAAATCAGTATCTCTTTCAAAGAAGGGTGGACAGTAGCATGTAGCTGTATGACTTGCTCACTGTTTTGGTCTGTTTCTGTTGCTCATTTTAAAATGCATCTATTTGTCCTGGGAGTGGATTTGTTTGGCAAAGAAATTACAAGCAGCTACCACCGAGCACAGCTGTTCATTGTCATCATTGATAGCAACAAATATAATCAGTCCAAAGGAAGATCACTCCTCTAAGGGGAAAGTATATTTAGCTATCATTCAAAATCCTCAGCCTGATATCCTTGATAGTTCAGTAACTCGCTGTTTCGCCAGTGGGGCTGGTAGAAGTTTCTTTGTTGTGATGGATGCATTTGCCATTACTCACCATACCGGTTCTCTCTTCCCCTCCCCTCCCCTCCAGCTGTTTTACTGTCGTACAATATCCAAAACCCATGAATCTTGCAGTATCCTAGCAGCCTGGTCTGTAACATTCCAGCTTGACAAAATTAGAGCTAATAACTCAAACAAGCTAAAACACCAAGTGGGAATAAGTCAAAAGACACTTTTCATTAGAGACATTGAGTATTGGGAAAGCTGGGAGATAAATTGCAATCCAGTAATCATCCTTGTCAGATCAGAAAGTGCCAATGTATTGATTGCATCATTATAATTGAATTAATTACAGCTGTGTCTCTCCGGATGTTTAACTTATAGCTTGATATAAGGACTTGTTTTGCTTGCCAAGAAAATGAGGTTTTATTTCATGGCCTTCATAAGTTTGTTCCAGGGCCTTTGGTATTTTGGTTTGTGTGGTTTTAGTTTTGTTGTGATTTTATTTTTCTTTCGAGATGAATTCCATGTTTTGCAAAATGATACTGACCTGGAAAATAGATCTCTCTGCTTACTCATGCAAACAGAGAGATTACAATCTGTAGTCCCCTCAGCCTCTTGTGAGACACTTATATGGAGCATAGCTAGAAGAAAAAAGGTTTTGCATCTATTCCACTGGAATCAGAATGACAATATATTCCACAGCATGATGGAATTAATGACTGCCTTTGTGATGTGCTTATCAATCAAACAAGGAAATGGATTGGGAAAGCCAGCTTAGTCCACAGGATCCAGTCACCAGATGATCACACCTTTATGGATAAATGAATTTCTAGCAATCAAGCATTGACCTCCTGGTAAAATATCTGTACAGTAAATACAAGATCAAGTTGCCTTTCTGGTTTTAGCTATCTGTCCAAGATTGCTTTGCCTGAGTGTCCCTCATATAAGTCAACAGCAAGAGGGAAACTAATACTTCACTGCATTAAGTGTAGTATTTCAGAACAGAAGCTCCATGTAAAATGGAGGGTGTGGTGTTTGCTCTCACTGTTGTTTCAGTAAATGTCGCTTTAATTTATTTGCTTAGCACTGTTATATTTGAGAGATTATATCTGATTTTTCTATCATCTCTTCATTCATCTATTTCCTGGTGCTCTGCAGCGCTGCTCCTTTAGACACAGATGGAAATATAGACACAGATGGAAATATAGACACAGGAATATTGTGTGTGTTTTTTAAAGTCCTCACAGGAAAATAACTGTGGATTCAGATAGCTTGGGTGTCAGAACAGACAGGTCAGAGAGTTGTTCAATAGGCTATTTTCTCTTTCTGCAATGCTATGACAGCATCATTTAAGTATCTTGTTCCTATTTAAAGCTAATATATTTTCTGCTTTGAAAGTGTCCTCATAATTAGAGTAAATAGAATGAAATCTAATACTGGCCCATATCTGCTGGTACATCAGAACAATCATTAATAAATCCAGTGCTGTTAGACAGCTCAGGCTAAGTTGTCTTTCTTTCAAGGACATAAAAAGTACTTGTAGAAGAAAACAAAAATATACAGTTCTGTCACGGTGAAAGGTGTAGGTCTTTTTTACAGTTGCATGTGATGTTGACCTATGATAAACACAGGATTATGTGAGATATAATAGTTTGCTTTTAAGCTATCATAGTTGTCAGTGCTTGACTTCAGGTCCACAGTCAAAAATAGAAAAATCAAGAGAATATGTTTTTTTTTAATTTCTAGGTTCAGCTGTGAAGATCATCATGTTTTGTGGCTCTGCCTCAGCAAAGGGTTACATTAGAAAAGTGTCTCAAATCACCCCGTGTCTGCACATTCTCTCATTTGAGATCCATTCACAATTTCTTTCACCTGAAGTATGTTTATGTCTCTTGGAGGCTGAGTCCTGTTTGACCAAAAGATTGATAGTTTCTCCTGTGCAAATCTATGCTCAGCCTTAGCTTTGTGCAGTAGGAGAGAAGAAACCACGAGGTCTGAATTGAAATGCATCCCTTGCTTCCCATAATAAATGCAGGACAATTCCCTTTGCTGGCAGAGGAAGAAAATGATCCTTCTTTGAAGAACATAGCCTAAGAAACCACGTCTATGAAAACAATGTGACAGCAGGAAGACCAGAGTTTGAAAAAATATACTCATAATTCATCGTCTCTAGTTCCAAAACCTCATGAAGACATGGATGGATATCTGCTTCCTGATAGTTATCTTTTGGAATTAAAAAAAAAAAAAAAAAAAAGCACATACAAACTGTTTTATCACTAAAGCCAGAGACTTCATCGTCCTTGAATCAGAACACTTAGTGCAATGGGAGCTGAATAAAGACACTTGTTGGCTGTGTTGAATATGTATCTCATTTCTACCTGCAATAGAGTCACTGTGTGTTCAGAAAGAACAGTAAGGTGGACTCTTTTGAATCCAGATTTTATAATAGCACCTCCCTTCATTTTCACCAATCAGTTATTCTCTATTTTTCCTTTTTATAATTTTCCTGATGTAGTTTAACTTCTATAATAATAATAATTACCTCACAAGAAAGATATGAAGCCTAATTAAATAAAGGCTGAGTATCAGCAACTGAGAGCATATACAGAGACTGTTTGCTATAGCCAGGTTTTTGCTAAGCTTTGCTACAGGTCAAGCACTGGTTGTACAAGAAGCGATATGAATCATCTACATCAGAAGAAATATGACTCATTCAAACCAGAGCCATCCAAGACCACAAATGAGGCATTATTTTGATAATGAGAGATTTATAGCAGAGACGCGGGGAAAATGACCTCCTGGTTCTTTAAGTTGCCCCTATTCTAGCCCTACACAGTCTCCTTTAAAATGTACATAATCATCATTTGAACATCTTGACTGAAAAGGACTAGCCAGCAGTTCAAAGAAGATAGAAAGCAGATGAGCCTTAGTCATTTTTACACCTAAACTCAAACCAGACTTCATCAAGTTTCTCTTCTACTGCTGGTTGCAAGCTGGGACTGGAAGTGGAAATGCCAAAGCATCCTGAAGACAGACAGTGGTTATGATAGGATGAGAAACAGATGTTTCAGAAATCTCTGAAGAGATGACCTTCTCACAGAAATATCAGTGCATTTTGCACAAATGAGGTCAAAGACAAAACAAACAGGTGTCTTCGAGCTCTGTCCCAGAAGAGATTTACTATATCACCTATGTTGTATCCAGCAGTTCCATAGTGATTTGAATTATCTTGGAGCATCTCAAAGGGAACATGGCCTACACATGAGTTGCTACCTTAAGCCCTCTGTGTACCTTGCCTCTGTTGCAATGCCTCATTTGGAAAATGGAAATGAAAGGTAAGATTCCTCTTGCCTGAGTGTGTTTAAAGCCTCAGTGACTTAAGTCATACTTATTCGCTTAAAGACATGGTGATCTTCTGCAGTAATAACTGTAAGTTCCCTCGTTAAGAGCAAAAAATAGGACACCCAGAGAGTCCTTCATCTCAGCTCTGCAACATTCTTGAAGCACAGGTCCTATGAGGATCATCTGAGGGAACTGGGATGGTTCAGTCTGAAAAGAGGAGGCTCAGGGGAGACCTTACCATTTTCTCCAACTCCCTGAAAGGAGGTTGTGGTGAACTGGGGATCTGCCTATGCTTCTAGGTAAGAGCAATAAGACAAGAGGTGTTGGCCTCTACTTGTGCCAGGGGAGCATCAGCTTGGATATTATGAAACATTTCTCCTCATAAAGAGCAGTGCTGCAGTGGCACAGCTGCCCAGGGTGGTGGTGGGGTCACCATCCCTGGGGGTGTTCCAAAGCCATGGGGATGTGGCACTGAGACGTGGGCAGTGGGCATGGTGAGGTGGGCTGGGGTTGGGCTTGGGGATCTTAGTGGTCTTTTCCAATGATTGAATGATTCTAAGATTAAATCACTTCTCTGTTGTCTACAAAAAAAAATAATAATAATAATCTTCTTAGATATACACTTCTAAATCTTTGACATCTAAATTGCACCTTCAAAAAAATAATCTCTTAGTAGAATGTTTACAATATGACTTCTGTATATTAAATAACAGTACTTTTATTTTAGTTACAATTTTAAGAATGAATGCATTACATTTTACTTTTTATGGTTCTATGAGAACCCAACAGAATGTAACATTGTGACTAAAGAGCTTTTTTTAAGAGCAATCAAACCAAATGGATATTAAATGAGGATACTGTAAACACATTCATAAAATATTATTTCTTTCTACATGTGCACCATCTTTATTGTTGCCATTTACCTGAATATCATCATTTTTGTTCCAATTGCTATAAAAAATCTTTACATGAATTAATTAATTTATTATACCTTTGATCTCTCTGATAAAAAAGCTACTTCAGCTCCCCGAGGCACAGAGTGCCTTATAGTTAGAGAGTAAGTGGGTAGGAAAATGAAATCTTTTTGCTTCCTTCTTTATGCCCAAGGAGAGACTTATACAGTATATGTTAGGGTTCAGGCTGTAATTTTTAATCCCTGCCCAACTTTCCCATGGATATCTAAGGGTGCTTGAGATGATGGGAAGGTTCATGAGATGAAGAGCAACTTCACACTCCATCAAATGCTCGGTTTTAAAGTATACAGATACTTCACACAGAGGGCGGTGACACACTGGAACAGGTTGCCCAAGGAGGTTGTGGATGCCCCATCCCTGGAGGCATTCAAGGCCAGGCTGGATGTGGCTCTGGGCAGCCTGGTCTGCTGGTTGGTGACCCTGCACATAGCAGGGGGGTTGAAACTGGGTGATCATTGTGGTCCTTTTCAGCCCAGGACATTCTGTGATTCTGTGATTCTATGTTTCATTCCCATTTACTGAACACAAAGGAAATTATGAGACAAATTGAAATTCCATTTCTTAAAGAATGGGTGGCTTCTCAATAGAAACGGAGTGCTTATATTTCTGAATCACAAAATGGTTGAGGCTGTAAGGGACCTCATAGTCATCTGAGGCAATTCCTTCTGCAGCAGGGCCACCTAGAGCAGGGTGCCCAAGGCCATGCCCACGTGGATTCTGAAGATCTCCAAGGAAGAGACTCCACAATTTCCTGGGCAGACTTCCAGTGCTCTGTCACCTGCACAGCACAGAAGTGCTTCCTGGTATTGCATTGTGTTTCAGTTTGTTCCAATTGACTGTTGTCCAGTCACTGGGAACGTGTTGAAAGAGATTGGCTCCGTTTTTTTGAATCATACATGAAGCTCATAACACTAACACCTGTTAGTCGTGGAACTCATCATACTCATCCCCAACTAGGCACCTGGACCAAACCATATAACCAGCTTCTGTATATGGTTTCAGCGCAAGAGAGGGAAGAACTTCCAGATGGTGATTTATTCCATCCTAAAATAGGACGCTAGTTGATTAACCAGAACTAGGTGACAAAACTGTAGACAACAAACACAAACAGTGGATAAATCATAGAATCATAGAACGGTTGAGTTGGAAGGGAGCTCAAGGATCATCAAGCTCCAACCTCCCCCCGCCTCCACCACAGGCAGGGACACCAAGCTCCACATCTAATACCAGACCAGGCTGCCCAGAGACCCATCCAACCTGGCCTTGAACACCTCCAGGGATGGACGGGGCATCTTCAGCCTCTCTGCACAGCCTCTTCCAGCACCTCACCACTCTCTCTGAAAATAGAGAGTCCCTTAGGAACAGCCAGCTACTGCTACAGTGTAAGTCCTACCCAAATTAAATCAGTCTCTTTTAGAACCAGGTCAACCAAACCACTTGTTTCAAGCCCGAATAAACATCTTCCGTAACAACAAAAACCAAATGTGAGAATCACCAACACTAACGTTCATTTTGATCAATAAATAAAGAAATAAATCCTTCTATTCCAAAGCGGTTCAGCTTAAATCAAACACCAAGCTAACCTTTGAGCCAACTCAGGGAAGTTTCCATTCCAGTGAGAGCTTTAGGAACACGTGCCAACTACCTACACTCCATCCTCAGTTGGCAAGAGGCTGGCAGGGATTCAAAAAAACATGTTAACAATGATGCTTTTTTTTTTCCCTGTATATACAATAAACCTTATGTGTATCAACACACTTGTTTAAACAGCTTTGTGAATCTGACTCACAATCTTCATGAATACATAAAAAGTTCCAGATGTTAAAATGTCCCAGGACGTGCATTTTAACCAACTTTGTTCTGCATTTGTAGCCTGACATGCAAGCATATTGATTAGAATTACTGGCATCCTTACTAATTCACTTTTCCTGCTTCCTACTGAGTGGCATTTGGTATGAAATGTCTCGTCTTTGTGCTATGTATTATTGGCATGATCCTCTTGGGATCCTGGGTGCTTTGGAAATTCCCTTTCCATCAGCAGCTGGACAGCTGAAAAAGGAAGAAAGAGGGGAAAAAAAAAAAAAAAAAGCATTTTGAGACCCCACAGGTGCAATAGTGGAAATGGTGAGGAGATGGAGAGAAGAAGGTGTGTGATAAAAGCTATTTCCCCTCCTTTAGCAATACACAGAGATCAGGTAACAGATCTGTGTCCAGGAAAGAGAAGTGCTCAGCTACAGTTCACCATTGGCATGTCCATTACAAAGCCCTCCACACCGGTGCAAAGTCACTGTTTACTTTAACTCTTACCCGTTATTAAATTTAAGGCTCAGAATCCCCTGTAGCCATTTGCTTTTATTAACAGCGAGCATGTGTGCACTGCCAGAAAATCCAGGGCCTGGGAGAAATAGACTGCAGAATGTTACAGCTTCAGAAAAAAGCCCGTTAGAAGCAAGATATTCTGAATGATTTGCATGGGAATTATCATAAAGGTTTAGTGGAGCTTAAAAAACAGATTTTGTGACTGATTCTGACCATGCTTGAGTTGATTTTATACCAGTACTACTTTGCTGATTTCAGTTCAGCTACTTCTGGATGCAAATAAATCACATTTAGGTGCGTTTTTTTTTTTCTTGAAGTAACCCCATTATTCTGTTTTTAAACATGATGAAGTGCTTAGCTCTCAATCCATGAAGGCCTGACAGAGCATGTTGTCCTCTGCACTTTGATTCAGATCTTAGAACCTTATCCCAATCATCAGCTACAAACACACAGACAGCGCAAAAAGCATCGGGTCCTCACTCAGCAGAGTAACCCAAATTATGGCTATTAGTGCCCAAAGGAGGACAACGAAGATGGGGAAGGGTCTGGAGGGCAAGGATTGTATGGAGCAGCCAAGGCCCTTTGGTTTGCTGGGCCCAGAGCAGAGGAGGCTGAGGGGAGGGCTCATATAGCTCCCTCACATTCCCCTGCTCATATAAACTTTCCATTCTTCTCTGCAGAAAGACCTATGCCTGGTGGCAACAACTGTGAACTGCTGCTTGCTTCCTTTCCCCCCTTCATGCCAAATCTTGAGATGTAGAATAGCTCTTAATGTGGAAGATGCCTTCTGTGATCCCTTATGGGGAGAGGGATCGATGTCCTCTTTAGGCTCTAGCTGAGCCCTCTTTGTGCAAATCTGGCTTCTGGGGCAGAGGTGGCACCACAAAGCTTTCAGGCACTGCAACAGTTGGTTCAGCAGAGAGACACCGCTATGGGCATCACTCGGAGCTAAAGGGGAAGTGTGGCAATGGTGTGAGCTACAGAAACTTGCCTGCAACTTTGGGTGCACAGACTATTTCATTGTCAGGGGGTTAGGACAACGAAACCAACATTTGGCTTCTGTGGCATCAGATTAAAATTAAAACTTCATCTTCTCCATGCTCCACTGGCTACACTGATGAAGTTTTTGCTTCCCATAGTGGGATATTTGTTACTTGGAGAGCCTAGAGGCACCTGCACAATGAAAACAAGATCTAAGGGCCTTAAACTCTCACTCAATCCCTTTATCTCTGAATGATATTCTAGGTATCCACATGCTTGGTTTCATCTGGTATTGGATTAAGGGTAGACCCTAAACCTAGGTGTAGGCTTCAGGTGTTGTCTAGGTGGCAGAAATATGGGTGGTAGAATTCATGCCACATTAATTCTGATAACGACGAGAGAGAAAGGACAGATGAAGAAGAATACTGTAACAGTATAATTAGTGCTTAAAGACCTGAGGAGTACCAAAGCTTGAGTAGTTCAAAGCCTTTGGCTTTCTAATATTTAGGTTAGCAATCTAACCTAATGCATCTCAAATATTAAAGCTTTTTATTTGTGTTGGAAGTGTTAACCTGCAAGCACAGGAAAAGCAAATTCACCTCACCTAACTTCAGCCATCAGAAAGTTAGGCATGTGACTACACTGCTTAATCAGTTTCTCTATAGTCAGTGAAGAAAGATGCAAACCTCCAGAAAATGACCTAACCCATCCTTGTATTAGAGGGATGAGCCTCCCTCTGGAGGATCCTGTCTGCTTCCACTGACTACTGAGAGATGATCAACAGCTTAGACAACTAGCTTAGATTAGGTACCGACCGTCTAGACATGTAACATTACATGAGACTAATCTACCCCCCAGTTATGCGATATCTCTTTAGAAATCTCATGAGTCTTGTTGCAGTAACAAATACTGCTTTTTCATATTTATGCATCCCAGAAGCAAATTTTGATTTGCTGGTACATCTTTTCCTTCAACAGTTTCCCATTGCCACTCTCCTCTTCCCCTCTATAAGCACATGTGTATGTATATACTTACGTGTATGAAGATGTAGATACATATATGTAGTATACATGAGAATATGTCATGTCTTCATGTGTAATGCAGAATTCATGTATTTTACAGCTGTTGGTTTCTTATGCACAGAAAACTTGGAAATCTGACAAAGTCTTCATGTTTCTGTCTCAGAATTCTAAACATGGTACACTTTTTCTGTTAACTATTGACCATGAGAAACTTCTGGAACTTAAAAGCCAGGAGACACTGCACATAGCAGGGAGGTTGAAACTAGATGATCTTTGAGGTCCTTTTCAACCCAGGCCATCCTATGATTCTATGATTCCAAAATTATTATTAAAGTTACAGTCTCATCTTTAAACCATGATCTTCCACGTGTTGTGCTTTGCTTGTTCTGGGATACTTAAGTCATGTTAACCCTTGAACCTCTCCTCTTTTCTCCAAAACTGAGTTAGACAAGGCTTTGAAATTTCACATTTAGGATTACCTCCTTGTCTGCTGAGTCTTGTAAACATTCTTCTAATCTACAGCTTGCAGTTCTATCGTCGGTGACTACCGTCTGCACAGCAGAAATCATCAGGTGTTTTTCAACATTTGAAACCAACCAAAAAAATGGAAAAGAGATAGAAAAAGGAGGCAAACTATATATGAATATACAAAAATAGCTTGTGCATACCCCATAGTATCAGATGGACTTGTTTGGAGGAAAATAAATTACCAGATAAATAGCTTGCTTGGATACTAAACAGATTAGCCCTTCATACCATTTAAAGAAAGAAAACTACTTTGCAACAGGAAAATTATTTTTATATCTCCTATCTCACCTGGTGCATTTCCCTTCCATTCTACTGATAATTTCAACATACTTTTT
This sequence comes from Gallus gallus, assembly GCF_016699485.2. NCBI lineage: Eukaryota > Metazoa > Chordata > Aves > Galliformes > Phasianidae > Gallus > Gallus gallus. Next base: position 107,996,377 of record NC_052534.1, read on the forward strand.
ACGAAGAGCAATTCCAGACCCCATTATTGTTCCAAGCTCTGACATTCACATAGGAAATGAAAAACTGCCCTAACCTTCCTTCCTGCTCATAAAGTCCTGGAAGAGGTGGATAAGACCACAGAATCTTTTGACTTAGGGTACAATTTTTTCTGCATTTGCATAAATCCCCCAGGCAGGCAGGAAGAGACAATATTTCAAACCCAATCCCAAATATTTCATTTGGAGCGGTTATCTCATAATTACAGAGCTGCTGCCAATTAGCAAAAAGAGAAACCTGACGAATAATTTTGTGCTGTTAGACATGGAAGGAAGGATGGCGTTGATGGACTTTAGCATGCAGTGGATGTAGATACATAGTCCTGAACTAAAACCAGCAGTCCCACAGAGTGACCAATGATTTCTTTGCCTGGAGGGTACACATACCCTATACACATCGATCGAAACTCCTTTTTCTCTAGAAGACATTTTCTGTTGTGGGACAACCATTGCTGCCACAGTGATTTAATAGAACAACACAGTGTTATAGTCAATCCGAGGCACAGGTTTTTTTTTCACCCACCAAAAACGCGGTGAGAATTTAGAGATAATATAATTTGCTTCGGCAGAATCAAAGGGTTACTGTCCACACACAGAACTTCCCTGGAAGTAAGTTTGACAGTTGTGGAGAAAAAAAAGCTTTTCCTTTGTCCTCATCTGAAATGCAACGTCTCCAATAGCAGTCAGCCCCAGTGTCATGGGTGTGCTCACAATACAGCTACATGAGGTTACCTTTGGTCCCACAGAGAAACTTTCTGAAACGTCTCATACTCTCCATTTCCTCAACGACAGATCAAACTTCATGATTTCATCTGATTTAATATCTTAGAATCATAGGATTGCACAGGTTGGAAAAGACCTTAAAGATCATCAAGCCCAACCACAAGCTAACCATACTACCCTAACTCTAACAATCCTCCACAAAATCATGTCCCTGAGCACTACATCTGGATGTTTTTTTTTTTCTTGAAGGTTTCTAACCCACTTATTTACTGGTTTGCACACTTCTTATATTTGTAGAGCCCATAAAAACGCAGCTTCACAAGTCTTTTACAGATAGTAAGGAGAGGACATAGCAGAAGGGAAAAAATGAAAAATTCTTCCACTTCATGTTGTAATTCATATTTATGAAGCAAACAGGCTTTGTGATATATCCTTAAATAAAGAATCTGCAGTATTTTTTGCAAATGAAAGAGTAAATGTGTTCTTCCTCACCTTAACATCAAACCCTGTGCCTGGGTATGAGATCACAGTTTACTTTGAAGAAGTGATTACTCGGCTTTTTGACTCAGCAAAAGTGTAAAAGGTCAACTTACCTGGTAGAAAGGGTCTGTTCATCACTCCTCAGCCTCAGAGATGAGAAAGACACATCTTAAAGCATGGCTATGTAGCTTGGAGAAGAGAAGGCTTCAGGCAGACCTCATTGTGGCCTTCCAATACTTGAAGGGAGTGTATAAAGAGGAGGGGATACAACTGTTTACAAGGGTGCATAGTGATAGGACAAGCAGGAATGGTTTTAAACTAAGACAGGGGAGGTTTAGGTTGGATATTAAGAGCAATCTTTTCACACAGAGTGGTGATGCACTGGAACAGGTTGCCCAGGGAGGTTGTGGATGCCCCATCCCTGGAGGCATTCAAGGCCAGGCTGGATGTGGCTCTGGGCAGCCTGGTCTGCTGGTTGGCGACCCTGCACATAGCAGGGGGTTTGAAACCAGATCATCATTGTGGTCCTTTTCAACCTAGGCCATTCTATTATTCTATGATTCTATGACAGGTAACAATTGATGTTGGCATAAGCATGGGATATTTTTTATCCTCTGTGCTTTGTTGTCCTGGTTTTGGCTGAGATAATTTCTTCATAGTGGCTAGTATGGTGGGTTCCCCTTCCTGCAGACAGCCAAGGTCAGGCTGGACAGGGCTCTGAGCACTGATGGAGCTGAGTGTCCCTCTTCACTGCAGGGAGTGGGGCAGGATGGCCTTTAAGGATCCCTCCCACCTCAAACAATTCTGTGATTCTATGATATTAAAATATCCAAGAGTTGATGTCCCAACAAAAAATCTCCAGGTGTGACACATCTTATACATGATACATGCATTTAAACTGTGTGGAGACTTGGCGTCAGAAGGAAGAAAATGTGTAAACTTAGTGTCACCTCAAGGCCAACCCAAAGGAACAAAACAGATTATCATCTGCTGCTGTATGAGATCCATAAAGTAGAAGTATCATGTCACCACTGCTTTACTGTCAGACCACTTCTATCCCAACCACAGAGTGCTTGAAATGAACTGGATCTCTGGATGTTGCTGGATAAGAGATGTCAAACTCCTGTAGTTTCCTGGATTCTGCACAGTGGATAACTGAGTAGCTCTGGTCCTGCAGTGGACAGTGGGTAGAGGATGTTGAACTTCCCATTCAGCGAAGATCTGTTAAATGCAAATATGTCAAAGCAGGGAGGACCAAAGACTCTTGCTCATAAGCCCTTCCTAACTAAGGAAAGTCCACTAGTGGGTTTTCCTCCTCTAACGACAATGATAGGACTTCTGCCTACTAATTTATTGGCCTTATGTGATTACAATCATAATTTATCTTGATTATTTCTATAAAATCTTTTCCACAGGGAAAGCTATTTTACCCAGTGATATTAATATCACATCATTGACAGATATCCTACGATGCACTGATTCTAACCCATCCAAAATGACAAGGGTGGATCCTCCTTTATTTACATTAAAAAAACCATGCCACGTTGCTTTCAGAGGACAGGAATGTGAATCAATTAATTTACAGTGGACAGCACTGGTTAAGGTCAGGCTCTGATCACACTGAAATCTATTAGAGTTTTGCTACTGATCAAAATGGAAGCAGAATCAGGCTTCATGACTACCTTTCTAAGTACTGTAATAACCAACTCTGTGTTTTTATAATGTTTGTACTTAAGTGGCTTATTTTATAACAACATCCTTTCTCCTTCATTTATGTTACAAATAAACAGAAATTGTTGAGCTGATGTCCAAAAAGGGGGGAAAAAAAAACTAGTGAAAATGCTTGTTATGGCAACAACTAAAAGAACTAGGATTCACCTCTGGCCTGTATATGTGAAGATAAATTGGACCCAGCCATTTTTATTGCACCCACCATAAAACAGACCACACAGTATTTTCTTTGGCTTTAAAAACATTTGCATGACTTCTAGGACCCACAGCCCTGTAGGATGTATCTAGTGAAGGAGATCACCGTTTTCCGCAATATTAGAGGAATATGATTATTGGCTCTGGGGATGACAAAGAGGTGCATACTGGAGGCATTGTTTACTGTGGGCATCACACCAGAAGGTGCGTTATTGTCTGCTCCTGCATTAAAGTCACCTGAATGAAGAATCTGCCGCATCTGGGTATAACTCTGTTGTGCTCTTTCAGTCAATATGTGCCAAGTGCATGTGGCCTGGTAACTCCAAGATTTTCACACAGAATCACAGAATGGCCCAGGTTGGAAGGGACCTCAAGGATCATGAAGCTCCACCCCTTCCACCACAGGCAGGGCTGCCAACCTCCACATTTAATACCAGCCCAGGCTGCCCAGGGCCCCATCCAACCTGGCCTTGAACACCTCCAGGGATGGACGGCGCATCCACAGCCTCTCTGAGCATCCTGTTCCAGCACCTCACCATTCTCATAGGAAAGAACTTCCCCCTGATATCCAGTCTAAATCTTTCCTCCTTCTACTTCCAACCATTTCCCTTTGTCTTGCCATTATCTACTCTTGTAAAGGATTGACTCCCCTCCTGTTTATAGCCTCCCTTTAGGTAATGAAAGGCCTCACCCTTGCAGCCTTCTTTTCTCCAGGCTGAACAAGCCCAGCTCCCTCAGCCTGTCTTCATAGGGGAGGTGCTCCAGCTCTCTGATCATCTTTGTGGCCCTCCTCTGGACCCTCACCAACAGCTCCTTGTCTTGTACTGGGGGCCCCAGTACAAGATTTCATTTTTTAACATCCAGAAATGGTCACCACACTGGACACAACCTGTCATACTTTTATTTTCTTATGAAGCTTTTCCAATTGGACTTGTTGATCTTTGCAAGTCCCTTCCAACTGAGCTATTCTATTCCATTCTATTCAAGTCATTTCCACGACTCCAAGCAAAATGATAGATGAATTAATGCCTGCATTTTTTAATCCTGCATTTTTTCACAGGAGACTATGAATGAAGAATTTAAAAAAAAAAAAAAGTGGAGAAGAAAAAAATGGAAGAGCAATAAAAAAGAAGAGATTATAAATGAACGAACATAATTAGCAAATAGAAGATTAGAATATTACTATCCCAGACTGTTTTTCTTTTTTTTTTTTCCACATTTTGCATCAAGTTAGTAGAAGGAATAGAGGAATCAAGAAAGAAGGGTCAATAATATCTTAGAACTCACTTTGCTACTGTTTTTCCCACACACTTTGCCTCACTGTTGTGCACTGCACTGTTTTGTTTGGCTACCTGGCAGAGAAATGAATTTGTTAATGTTGGAAAGCCAAGTACAAGCTGTTCTGCATCAGTGTTAAACACTGTTGCTATCTAGTGAAAACTACTGTTCCATCAGTCAAAAGGAAGAATGTTATGGCTCTGGCTGGGAGCATAGACATAGGTGCTTGAGTAGTCAGGCTCAAGTCACCTGCGTACTGTTGTGAAGGTGTTTAGGGACCCTGCCAACACAGCATCTATAAATGCAGTGTATGTTTTCAAACCACAGGTCATGACCAACCTTTGGAAAGCTTGCTTGTGTTTCAGCCTGTAATTAATCAAGGAGGTCTGAGGGAAGGAAGGTTTCTACTTCAGCTGCCAAAATCTTCTTCTGCAGTTCACACCTCCAGGGACCATAGGCAGAGAAACAGCTTACAATTTTCAGCTGATGAGTGCATCAGGAAGGCCTCTCCCTGTCTCACTACTACCATTCACACCCCAAGTTATGGTCTTTAATAACCTTTCACATGGCCTGAGAAAGGCCTGGCCAGTTCCTCTGTTTTCCGCATAATAAGAAAGTGTAGAAGAAACTTTGCTATTTATGGACACAATAATCTCATTAAAGCTTCAGCATGGCTTCCAGAAATTTTAATATACCAGCTGGTTAATCACAATAATATCCCTCCCCCCTCCACTTTATGGAAAGATCCTGCGGTCAGGAAATATAAAACTCTCAACACATTGACCACAGCAAGGATTACAGCCTCATGCAGTGACACTTTTCCAACTGTAGATCTTGTGTGCAGCACAAACCTCAAACAACCTCATAAACAAGTTTGAAGCAGACCTAACACCAGGCTTGCCAAGAAGAACATCAAGAGTGATTCTGTTAATGAGGTCTGGCTGGAGCTGAAACACCTCTCCTAAGTGTGTTATTTTTAATCAAGTCATTTCCAGCAGGAACCTTTATAGAAGTGTGCAGTGATTCATTCCTCAAAATTTACACTTGAAGGTCCCAGTTTTGGGCCACTGATGTCACTGAAAGCTTTAGTAGTGATGGATGGGTGTTGAATCAGTACTCAATGTCTTAACACCCGGAGATTAGACTAAAATCTATGCCCTCAGACTCTCAGATCTCAGTGAAAAGGCAGAGAGCATGATCCAAGAGCTCATTTCTACAGCTGATAGGAAAGTTAATAAAAAATCAGAGAACAACTCTTGCATTTCATCACTACTTTCTGAGCTGAGCTAATTTGCCATCTCCATGAGGCTCACAAGAAGGTGCCCCTGAGCATCCGTAGGGGCCCTGTCCAGAAAGGTTGCTCTGATTTGAGTAGGGTGGATGGCATCACTTCCAGTTCATGACCATTTTCAGTCAGTATTGCTGAAGTAATGGCTGCTTTTGTCCAGGAAGAAGGGGATATAAAGTCAACTTCCCACTCCTTGTGAAAGACTTCAGGTCCCTTTCTCCCCTAAAAAAAGCCTGTTAAACCACTGTGCTACTTGAGAAGGGAGTATCCCTTCTTAGTCCCTCCTGCTATGACTAAGACACAGTGAAACCAGAGTGAGGAAACAAGGGGGAATATAATTCCCCTTGGTAAAGATATTTTGCATCCTACACCTGCCTTGATATTACAAATGGTAGTGGATGTAAAATATGGAGACTGCATTCAAAGATCCTCTGCTATTAGTAGAAACTGTGTTACTATCAATCCTACAAATGAAAGCAAAGCAACACCAAGAGATGGTGCTGGAACAAAGCGGATGTAGTGAGTGCATCTATAGCTGTAAAGATTATGTGTAAGTTAAGTTGATGTTTTACCCAATAGACTACAAAAACTTAATCCTCCTCGGTCAAACTGAGGGGATCACCTCTATGTGTTACGAGCTAAATTCACTTTTGTAAAGAAACACGGGACAAAGAAGAAGCAAAGTTTATACTAGCAGTGAGACAGCTGAGGAAGCACAGTTCCATATATCTGAAGAACTCAAAGTCCTTCTCAACATGAAATAGATAGCAGTTACTGTGCCTAATTTAGCAGTACATTCATTAAGAGTAAGTGGACCATAAAGCATAAAAGGCAACTCCTACCACCTCCTATGAGTTCTCTAGGTCCCCATCTCTGCTGAGAAACAAAGACATAGAGATGATGTTTATCCAGCTCTTCTACACACATGAGGGTGGCTCGGATCAACCCATGGCGGGAGCTTTCTCCATCCATGTAGGGAGAGCATCTACATCTTATTCAGGTTCAGACAAGTAAAATCTAGTGAAATTAACCTCCGTCCCTTGGTCAGCCACCAGAATATGACTCCTTACCCCTGTTACAGGCAAATGGCTGAGCTGAAAAATGGGCGTTTTCCTCCCTCCCATGCCATGTCTCTACTCACTGGGCCACATTGTCTCTAGCATTTTTCTACTCCTGCACATTTACTATTCCTGGATAATGGTTCCCAAGTAGTTACTTAAATAAAGCCCCCACATAGCCAATTTTATTCCAGAATTCTGGAATAGCTATTCAGGGAAATTCTGAAGTGTCAAGAAGCCCTAAGGCACATGAAGAGAAGTGTGTGCCTGTCTCAACGAGAAGCAGTAAAAAGGAAGGCAAAAGTAATAGGAAACTTGTGTACGTTGGCAAATGGCATTGAGAATGTTGCTGGTAGCATCATTTTCAATCATTCTGGCGCACAAACAACTTGACCTGAGCCACTAGGTTGGAAGGAAAAAGAATAATTGAATGAATTCAACTTCTTTTTAGACTCACACGTGGTTGCAGTCTATTCATTATTTGAAGTCACTTTACAAATGGTTTCTTTGAGGTATCTTGATCTCCAGTCTTTGGGCTGTTTGTTGTGTATGTTTGATATATGAAAATAAAGCGGGGCTAATTAGTTTTGATTAGACGCGTAGTTTATGATGTGTTAGTCTTTTGCCTTGATTGGATTAATGTAGTTCCTGGAAACATGTGTCAGACATGAAAAAGAAATTATTTGGAAATACCTCTGCCGCAAACATCCTCTAAAAGGCATTTGAAATTCCTTGCTTATAAAAACCTTCCTGCAGTAAACTTACAGACTAAATTATACATAAAGAATTAATACACTGGGAACAGAAACACAGCAAAAAAAAAACAGATACTGCATTTTATTTGGGCAAGTAGTCAATGTTTTGTAGACTAGCCCAGCACCGTTTGCTACTGGGTTGGTTAATTACATCTACTAATTTTGTAGCCTTTGTTCCTGGTACTGAGCACTTATTCATGCATGTTCAGCTACATTAAAGTCAACGAGATTGCTTGTGACTTTGAGCACACCAGCGGAAGGGCTGTTCCAGCTCACTCTTCAGTTTAGAAAGCCCAGGCTGTGTTTTGATTCTACCCGCACTTCTTACATCTCTAGCTCCAAAACAACAGGGTTGCAGCTGGACTCCTGTGGTCCTGCTGGTGCCACCCTGGTTCCTGAGAGTCCTCCAGTACGCACCAGCTCCATCGCATGCACACTCAGACACATTCACCTTCAGCTTCAATCATGCCCTCTTCCCTCCACTAACATGTACTCAGTCAGACACTTTCACATTTGGTTACATACCCAACTCCTGGCACTCACATTCAGTTATGTCCAGAGTGCTACACCCACACTTAATTACAATCACACCCTCACACTCCCCATTCAGTTACACCACCAATGCTGCCCACCTTCCCCCACACTCAATTATAATCACATGTGATTAAACCTGCAATTCTGCACCTACGGTATAATCCTTCACTGGCATTCGCATCCACTTATGCTCAACAGCCTTCACTGGAATGCACGTCTGCTTGTCACATTCATACATGCATGGAAACACCAGATTTCTCCTTCTGTCCTGACAACAGAATATTTTTAGGGTTGTTTTTTTGTTTGGGGTTTTTTTGTTGGTTTTTTTTTCAGCAACAGAAAGAGAATGCACTTCTCACTAAAGAACAAAATAATACTGTTGTTCTCAAGGACTCCTGGCTTCCCATAGGATTGCCTTGAATCCTCATTAATTTATACCTCCTGAAGAATATACTCTATGATTGTTATTATTTCAGTACCTAGCAGGAATGAAAGCCAAAGTTCTATTTCACAAAATACTGGTGTCTTCTAACAAAAGACAGTTCCTACCCCTAAAGAGACACAGGCTGTGTCTGCCTTTCAGCTGGGGAAAGTGATGGAAGAATTTGAAGGTCACCAACTTAAACCACTGTTGCATCAGTGGAAACATTATGAGAGCAAATTACTGACGTTCCCTAGCACATGGCCAACGACTCACTGGTGCAGCATCTGGCTATCCAGTCCAGCTGTGTATCTACAGTTGTGTGACATAATCTGCATGTATCATCTCTTCTGCATACCTACATGGCCACCTTTTGCATTTTGCAAGTAGAGCTGCCCAGGTGAACTCCTCCTTTTGAAGTCATAGAATGAAAGAATCATAGAATGATAGAATCACAGAATTGTAAAATAATAGAATGGCCTGGGTTGAAAAGGACCACAATGCTCATCGAGTTTCAACCCCCCTGCTACGTGCAGGGTCACCAACCACTAGACCAGGCTGCTCAGAGCCACATCCAGCCTGGCCTTGAATGCCTCCAGGGATGGGGCATCCACAGCCTCCTTGGGCAACCTGTTCAAGTCAGCAAGAAACTTGTTTCAGTGATCATGGATCTGGTCCTTGTCTCTGTTCTCCCTGATGAAAAGATCTCAGATGGGTGTGGAGCCCAAAGAAATGCTGGCAGGAGTGCTGGGCTACCATGGAACCCTTTTCACCAGAAATACCCAATTACAGTAACATTAACCATTCTCATGAATATTCAGGAAAGGTCAGAGAGAAAGGAGGGTCATCTTTACCAATCCATGTGAAGATACATGCCTGGGCACCTTATTATTTTGTACCATTATTTAAAACCCACAGTCAGTCTGAACCAGACTGAAGAGGAAACTGGTAATCTAAAATGAATTCTAAAGATTTTCCTTTAGAAAGGTGAGGCAAACCTCTGACTACACTAAATTTCCTATTGCTTATTCCTGGCTTGGATTTTTTTATTCAAGATATAAAAGCCCAATGAAATTCACACCAGTTCTTCCCAAAGCAAGGAAAAAAAATAAATTAATAATAATAAATAAAAATAAAGAAGGAAAGAAAGAAAGAACCCACACTGCAGGATGAGACGGACTCTATGGATAAGTGCCTGCTGCCACAATGAGATACACATGTCCTGTTCAAACATGCCTTTACAGGGAGCCAGGCCACAAATAAATAAAAAAAGACCAAAACAAAACAAAACAAACAAACAAAAAAAACTGTGGTGTAGGTTTGAATTGACCACTTTTTATTAAATAAAGAATTGATCCAAATCAAGTAACGCTAAATCATTTAGGAGGCCTTTGTTGATCCTGACCAGAACTAATACGTGCAGATAACCTACATTTTGTCCTACAGTTATCATTCCCTGCACGGCTACCACACATCAGAAATCCCACTTCTGTGAGAGAAGATGAGAGGGAAGATAGGAAGGGACAGAAATAGGAGGGATGATCCATTTTCTCCAGCCACACATCTTATGTAGCGTCTAAGTAGACTCATGACAAAAGGGGGAGAACAGCCGGAACATTATGGGGCTGCTCCTCCAGGCTGTGACTACCACCAGGTGTTGCACTGGGGCTGCTCCTAACATAACGGTTTATGAAGTTGACAGAAGGGGAATAGAAAAGTTGGAAGGGCAGAATTCATCCCACCACTCACTTATAGGAAGGTCAAAGACAGATCTTTGATAGGATCATGGAATCACCAAGGTTGGTAGAGGCCTTCAAGATCATCCTGCAACCTGATGACATTAAAGATGTTATTTCCAGTGGAAATGATAATGCAACATGAGGAAATCACAACAGCATTTGTCAGGAACTACAGATCAGAGGGCTGGAGCACCTCCCCTGTGAAGACAGGCTGAGGGAGCTGGGCTTGTTCAGCCTGGAGAAAAAGAAGCTGTGGGGTGACCTCATTGCAGCCTTCCAGGACCTAAATGGAGCCTACAAACAGGAGGGGAGTCAACTCTTTACAAGGGTAGATAATAGCAGGACAAAGGGAAATGGTTGGAAGTTGAAGGAGAGAAAATTTAGACTGGATATCAGGGGGAAGTTCTTTACTATGAGAGTGGTGAGGTGCTGAAACAGCTGCCCAGAGAGGCTGTGGATGCCCCATCCATCCCTGGAGGTGTTCAAGGCCAGGTTGGATGGGGTCCTGGGCAACCTGGTCTAGTATTAAATGTAGAGGTTGGCAGCCCTGCCTGTGGTGGAAGGGTTGGAGCTTCCTGATCCTTGAGGTCCCTTCCAGCCCAAGCCATTCTGCAATTCTATTATATGATTCTATGATATCAGAAGGGCAACACAGAATGTCTGTTTTGACCAATAGATTTTTGAAAGTCTCCTATTTAAAAAGAGTGAAATTCAAGTTAGGCTGCTGTGAATACTGGAGGTAGCGATTATTTTAGCTGCAGACACAAAGTTTGTTCTCCCGTTCTTGCATGACGGATACAAGGCAGAGCTCTTTTGGTCAATGTTCTTCAAGGTCTCTGTTGTGGACTGTTTATTCCTTCTTTTTTTTCAGGGCATTATATCTTAGCCACCTTAAAGAATAAAATAAGCAAAGATCTGGGTTCACTAGAATGAAGGATAATAACAAAGATTAATATGAAATCATTTATATCCAACATGAAATCTTTTTGTAGTGGTGTCACTGTCCGGGAGAAGTATTCTTTTTTTTCAGCTGGTGATCAGTTGTTGCCTAGAGATGAACTGTAGCATCATTCAGGCTGGAAAAGACCTCTAAGGCCCCCAAGCCCAATCCCAACCCATCCCACCATGCACACTGACCACGTCCCTCAGTGTCACATCTCTGCAGTTCTTGAACACCCCCAGGGATGGTGACCCCACCACCTCCCGCAGCAGCTGTGCCAGGTGAAGGTGATGTCAAAACACAAACAATGTTTTCAAAGGAATAGTTTCTTGGAGATGTGATCCTTAAGGACCTGACAGCCTGGAGGGTCCCACAGGATCTCAGCAGCATTCCCACACCGACACTGACATCCCCATGCACCATTAAACTACTCCTGAGAGTTATTGTGGGTTTATGCCCCAAAAGATCCAGACACGATGCTCATAGTTGTCTTATTCCTGTGGAGAAAAAGAAGTGAGAGGTGGTGACGCACTGAACAGGTTGCCCAAGGAGGCTGTGGATGCCCCATCCCTGCAGGCATTCAAGGCCAGGCTGGATGTGGCTCTGGGCAGCCTGGTCTGCTGGTTGGCGACCCTGCACATAGCAGGGGGTTGAAACGAGTTGATCATTGTGGTCCTTTTCAACCCAGGCCGTTCTATTATTTTATGACGATTCATTTTTTAACACCAACACAACAACTGGGACAGAGTGGAGAGAAACATTGCAGTAAAGAAGTCCACAGTTGAAAGTTTGGGTTTGCACCTCTTGAAGGGCTTATGGGGAAACTGGTAATAACAGCAACGATAAATGGGAGGGACAAAAAAAATATGGGATCCCAGTGCCCGTGCCCACAGTGAGAATAAAAAATGCAAAGCCTGGGCCACCTCGCCTTTAATTTCCTAACTGCTGTTTTGTAAGGCTGTGTCATGCTTCTCAGTTCAAACACGCTTTGGCTCTTTATTATTCATGGGCCTTTTTCTCAGTCAGTGGTGTTGAATAATAAAACAGCCCAGGATCAAATGGGCCAATTCTCCACGCCTGACACCAACTGCTACTGTTCGCTGGGCTCTGCCAAGCGTTGCCTCTGATAATGAGTGGGATTTGGTTAAACAGTAAATTAATGAATAATGAAATATCCAGGTTGATCAGTTAGAGAGCACGCTTGCTTTGCCCCCGGCCAAACGCTCGGGGCAGAAATTACTCTCAAACGGCACTTGCCTGTGTGCTGGGCTGGATAACTATTTTACAGCCTATTGCTTGACAGGATGTTGGGATGGGGGTGAGGGGAAGGAGGGGGAAAGGGGAGCGGGCAGGGGCTGCTCGTTATCAGCCCGCTCCGAGGGGACGGGGCAGGGGGAGGGATGCTCTCCTACTCAGATCTTCCCCTCCCAACTTTAGCAGGGAGTTTATATATATCCGTATGCATATATATGTATATATGCGTGTATATGTATATCTATCTATAGATATAGAGAAGGGATTTCTATAGATATACCCCAGCTTTACTTCCCCTTCCAGCTCCCTGTCCCACCGTGGTCACCCCCTCTGGCAGCAGTCGCGGCTCAGATTGCAGAAGGAGCCCTTCAGCTGTTGGGGGTAAATAGAAGGGGACGGCGAAATGCTGCCTGCACGGGATAGGGCTGCTGAGTGTGAGCGGGGAGTGGAGAAAGAGGCAGAAAGGAGGAAACGACCCTGTCCTGTCGCCTTCATTCTCTACGCCGGGAGAGATAAGTAGCTGTAAAATATTTCCCGCAGGTCAGTAACCAAAGTACATGTATGTATACACACACATACACGCGGAGTATCTACAGCCAGAGGGAAAAAAGAAAAGCCCTTCCTGACTTTCACACCCATCCTCCAGAACTGCACAACGCCCAACGTAGGGTGTGTATTTTGGGGCTGCGTGTGTTTCTCCTTTCGGGGCGAGCAAACCTCTAATTATCACCTTTTATGCAGAGGGAAAGAACTCTGTGCAACTAACGCCTTCTTTTTGTTTGTTTTGTGTGTATGTGTTGGGGGGGAGATCTGCTTTCCAGGCTTTCCAAACCAGCCCCAGCTTCCCAAGCCCAGGTAGGGAAAGGGCAAGTAAAAAACAATAATGATAATAATAAAAATAAAAATAACAAAAGAGCAAATTAAACAAAACCAGAAACTAAGTAGAAAGGGGGAAAAAAAGAATATATTTCCAAAATGCGAGTTTACAGGTCAGGGCTGAATTACTTTCCCTCGTCTCGTGTCGCTCCGAAGTTAAAGTTTAAAGAGCCCTTTGAAGCGTAAGGAAGGAGGTCCCTGCTGCTGCCCCCCCACCCACCCCCCTCTCCCCCGGCAGCTGCTCCGGGCTTTGCTGCAATGGCGGTGTCCCAGGAAAGCAACACGGGAGGGGTTCAAACGCTGTCTCCTGCCCTTTCCCAGCCCCCCTCCCCTTTCTGCGCAGGGTTTTGCGGGTGTAAGGGTGCGGGGAGTCAGCGGCTGAGCTTCTGGGGCAGCTTAAAGCCGGGCTTTGCTTTTGTCACCGAGCGAAACCCCCTCTCTCCCTCACCGCCACATATTCGTCTCAAAATCCAGAACTTTTCGTTTCCGAACGTTTCTCTCGGTCCCACCCTTCAAACACCTTTTAAAATCCAGCTGATTTCCGAGGAAACCATTGACCCGAAAATGCTCTCCGTCCCTAAAGTGCAGTCCCCCAGTGTCCTCCCTTCCCCCCCCCCCCCCCCCTCCCTCCATTATTACCGGTTATTGTGGTGTGATTTTCTGCACACAGCTGGAAAAGAGCCTTCTATTTTTATTTTTTATTTTTTATTTTTACCCCAGCCGAAATAGGATCTATTCTGGATTAAATAAAGCAGTGTCGGTTTGTGTGGAGGACTGGGGGGTGCTGCTGTCCCGACCGCGGCTCTCAGTACGGGGGGAGAGCAGAGCCGGCGGTGCACAGCGGCAGCTTCAAGTGGGCTCATTGCGAGTCCTGCAGGAGCGAGAGCCGTCTGTGCACCCACAGCAAGATAAACTTGTCCTAGAGATGGTTTCGTGTAGGCTAAAAGATACTTTTCTCTTTGTATTTGAATGGGTTTTTACAAGGGGAAAATAATGTCCCCCCCCACGCTTATTCACCCTGGCGTTTAAGCGGGTCGCACTCTGAATGTCATTGCGTTTGTGCCATTTCTACGCCAGCTCATCACCTTGGAAGGACCAAAGGTTTCTGTTCTCAGCGCAGTGTTTCCCTGCTCTGCTCCGCGCTGCTTATGGAACGGCGGCGATAACCACAGGCACAGCACCTCCCCACGCCGGGGTGGAGGGGGATCACGCTGCGTACCCGGGACGGTGCTTTAACAGCACTTTGAGAGGCGTTGAACTTCACTCTTTCTTTTTTCTTTTCCTTTTTTTTTTTTTCTTTTTTTTCTTTCTTTTTCTTTTTCTCTTTCTTTTTTTCTTTATTTTTTTATTTTCTTCTTTATTTTTTTCTTTTTTCCTTTATATATATATATATAGGGGATTTTTCATTTTTCATTTTTCGTTTTCCCCCATCCGGTGCAGATCCGGAGCGGAGGACGATAAGAATGATCACCTTCGAATATTTGGGTGAAAAAAATGCACACCCGCACGCACCCGCACTTCTCAGTCTTTCTGTCGCTGTATTTTTGAGCTGAGATCCAAAGTAATTTGCGCTGCGACTTTGGTTCTTCCACCTTGGTGATAAGGACGGGGCAGAGACGCTCTTAACGCTCATCTCCCGAAAGATTTTCTTCCCTCGGAGACATCGCAAAGCGGTTTCCCTTTGCCCCCGGGGAGGCGGATCGGGGGGGCCGTGGGATACCCCGGGGTCCCAATGCCCCGTGTCCGTCCTTTTGCACTGCTTCAAGTCTATAGCGAAGGAGAAACCAAGGAGCATTATTGCCCCCAGCAACTCATAGAAGTCGGTAGTGGTGGGAGAGTGGAAATGTGAGTTTTTGTGCCATGTAACGCGGTGTCCCGGTACAGCTATGCACATGCATATACACGTCCAGTGCACGGGAAAAAAAGCCATGGATGCTTGTTTATGGGAGAGACAGAGAAAACAAAAGAATTCGGGAAATATGTTGACACTGGGGATTGTTGAAGGCATTTGACTAGTTCCATCGTAGGGACACCAGATGTTATTTATGAGTTCTCGTATAAGTATGGGCCGTACCACTCAGGTGGGGAGGGGAAAAGGAGAAAAGCAAAAGGAAGAAAGAAGAGTTTGCCCCAAAGCGATGGAAGACAAAAATGATGTTTATGACTACATAAATCAAGGTGAAGTTTTGTAATGGAAACTAGAAGTACTTCGAATTGCAGGGGGAAAAAAAAAAAAAAAAAAAAAAGAGAGAGAGAGACTGGGGCAAGGCAGGAGAAACAGAGATAAAGCCCCGCCGGTCATAGCTGGGAAACCAGATTTTAACACCAGACCTGTGGGGAGGGGACGTTGTCATGAGATATAGGTTAGTGCTGCTGTTTGGTTGTTTGTAACCTTAGCTGAGGGAGAAGCTCAAAGAGGTGAAAGACCAGGAGATGGATGAGTGGACGGGTGGATGAAGGGAGGAAGGGAGGGAGGGAGGGAGAGAGGGATGGATGGATGGATGGATGGATGGATGGATGGATGGATGGATGGATGGGTGGATGGGTGGATGGGTGGATGAAGGGAGGGAGGAAGGGAGAAGGGAGAGATGGATGGATGGATGAATGGATGGATGGATGGATGGATGGATGGATGGATGGATGGATGGATGGATGGATGGATAGGTAGATACATGGGTAAGTAAGTAGGTAGGTAGGTAGGTTGGTTGGTTGTAAGTAGACAGGTAGGTACGAGGTGATAGAAAGAACAGATTCTTGAATTGCTGAATATCTATGGGAAATGCAGTGAAGCACATATCAGCAAGCATATTTCTCCCTTCCTGACACCAGATTCCAGACCTCAAGCAGTGCAGATGCTCTCGAAGCAGCCACCTGTATTTATTGCAGACATGGACGTGCATTCATTGGGTTTGCAATCTCTAAATCAAGGAGTAAGAAACTGAGGGTGAAGCTTTCCTCGTTCCACTGGGTCTGCTTTTAAAAGGAGACCCCGATTTCTCCAAGCCTGCACTTCTGCT
The DNA here is from genome assembly GCF_016699485.2 of Gallus gallus. Taxonomy (NCBI): domain Eukaryota; kingdom Metazoa; phylum Chordata; class Aves; order Galliformes; family Phasianidae; genus Gallus; species Gallus gallus. The sequence continues at coordinate 108,012,702 of NC_052534.1, forward strand.
GAGTTATAAAACAACTTCCCTCACTCTTTTATTTATTCATTCATTTCAATCCCCTCCTCCTTTTTTTTTTTTTTTTTTTAATTTATTTTTTACATAACTGTTGCACAGCCCTTGGACGACACAGAAACTTCCTGAACCACCCCCCCCACTCTTCTCCCTCCCTCCTTCCCCTCTAAACGGCCCTCCCAGACTCCACTGGGAACTCCGCGGACTGTTGCGAAAGCTTTCATGCAAAACATCTGCTCTCCTCAAAATAATATCGTCGGGGCGATGAGCACAAAAGGAAACAAAACAAGCCGGAAAATTAAAAAGAAAAAAGAAAAAGAAAAAAAAAAAAAAGAAGAAGAAGAAGAAGAAGGAAAAAAAAAAAAAAAGAAAAGCTCTCAGCTTTTGGAAACCGGCTCCGGTGTCACTGCTCTTCCCAGCTCTCCGTGCCCCTGGGCAGCGTTCACCGCACACCTGCTCGCAGCTGGGGCGGCTCTGGGGGTGCTGGGAGGGGGGGTTGATTCTCTCCCTGCCAAACCCCGGTAGGAAGAAGGAGAAGAGAGTGAGGGATTCTGATAATTTAATTTTTTTTTCCCCTCATTGTCCGTCCCCCTCCGTCCCCCTCGCTTTCCCCCCCTGCTCCGACCCCAGGCACTGCTGTCTCGATGCCCCCCTCCAGTTCGGCCCCCGGGCGCTTTTGCCATCGCACCACGGTGGGAATGTAGGTCACGGCCGGGTCCGAGCCGGGCTGCGGCTGGGATGGGAGAGCCTCGAAAGCTTCCCCACCAAACAGACTTTGGGGTCGTGGTTTGCAATGCTTTTTCCTTTTTATTATTATTAGTAGTAATATTGTTAGTATTATTATGAGGATGATGAGGATGATGATTTATTTTGGACACCTTGGGCGATCAGCTGAGCCGGTTCCTGTAGTCCAAGCTGGAAGGAGAGGGAGAAGGGAGGTAGTTTGGGATACGGAGGTGGGGATGGATTTATTTTCTACTGTCCCCTCACCCCACACCCCTCCTCCGTGAGGAATATTAAATTGCAAAACCCGACCCACTGCACTTCTCCATCAGCCCTCCTAGCTACCGCTGCCCCTAAAAACCAACAGGCAATCCCGAACCCAGCCAGCAACTCAGCTACAACATTTCATTGCAGTGAGGGCAACGCTCTCAGCCCCGGGACCCCCGAGCACACGAGGAGGTTTTATTCTCATGTTGAGGTTATACTGACAGTCCTTTCGAGCACCGATTGACGGGGGGGAGGAGAGGGAGAGAGCAGAGGAATATTGCTTAATATTGCTTTCTATGACAGCACTGAAAAAAAATAAAAATAAATAATTAAATAGAAATGAATCCCGAGGCTTTTGCCCCCACTCTCCCCTTTGCTCAGCCTCGGGGGAACACGGAGTCACTCCGGAGCGGCTTCAGATTGGCCCCGGGGCTCTGCCCGCAGCTGTTCTTTGTCAGTGCCGCTAACAAACCCAAATAAAGGCGATTTAGGAACACAGGGGGTCGGGGGGTGGTTTTTAATATTTCCTTTTGGTAGTGATTGGTGTTGCGACTGTAGTCCTAGAAGTAGAAAATAACGCCGCGAACATCACTCCCGTTCTGTATAGAAGAGTATATATCTACATATATACACACATCCACATAGACATCAGTGAAACGTACAGTAACTGTAATACAGCAATGGGGACCGCAGGGAAAAGAAAATAATAATATTAAAAAAAAAAAAAAGTTTATAATGGTACATAACACTTTGATTCAATGGCTAACGCTCTGCAAATAGAAACATTTACTGCTAACTCAGCCAGTAAAGGCAAATTGAAATGAAAGATCACGTTAACATGACGTGAGGTTTATTACAGGTCTGCTTAGAATGAAGAGGTAAGAGTGGTAAAAATACGGACACTTCCGAGTCAGACAGAAATAAAATACCAACATTTCTGAGAAGCAGTATTTATTGTCTTTTTTTTTCTTTTTTTTTTTTTCCTTTTTTTTTTTATTGTAGAGACACGTCCTGTATTTTCCCAAAGCCTCCATTGGGAAAATAAAGACTTCGTGGCGTTAGAAGTGAATCCGTCTGCAGAATCGAAGCAGCACCAACGTTCGAAAAATAATAATAATAATAATAATTAAATCAAATTAAATCAAATAAAAAAGTTGTAAAATAAAAAAAAACTGAAGAGGAAAATACAACAGAACACAACAATCTCTTTGTTTTTATTCTTATTATTTATGTAAATCAGGTCATCACGGGACAAGAAACCAATTTCTACCCATTACCATAACAGCTTGTCTATAAAGAACAGAAGAGATTCCGATAGGATACTATCTAGTCAAGCGTTTTTTTTTTTTTTTTTCTGTGTGTTTTCTTTTTTTCTCTTTTTTTTTCCTTTTTTTTTTTTCTTTTAGATTCCCCCACCCGTTCACAGAGGTATAGATTCACAGATAAATAACCCAAAAACTACTTGCTCGCCATATTTACACATTCCCGTTAAATTAAGCATAAATAAATATATACAAACTCAACACCGAATGCCTCTCCGCATTTCTTCTCAGGAAGAGTCGATAAACCCATATTTCTCACTTCGTGGTCAGATTTTTTTCAAGAAGAGGAGGTGAAAGGGATCGTTTGGGGCACAGAAAGGAGAGCGTATTTCTATCCTCTTTCATCTTTCTATTTCCTCCACCGCTTTGCATTGGTTTGGTTTTCTTTCCCTTTATTTCTTGCTGGCACACAATGTTTCGTCACTCTCGAAATGTTCCGGCGTTTGCCAGTGCGCTCAGGGGTATTTTCTCTTATTATTTATTACTTTTCATCTTTGTGTAAGAAAATAGACTATTTGTAAAAAGCCTACGGTCTTTTGCACAGGGAAGCCAGAGTGGAAGGGGCTTTTGCCCAGATCTATCTGGCAATGCTTAGGGCTGCTGAACCCAGCACCGAAATCTCTGTATTCAACCCGAACCGAATGGATCTGCATTACACCAACGGCAAAGATATGAGAGGGGGAGCTGAGTGAGCCCTGGGGGGCAGTGAAATGTCTTTAACACCATCCTTCTCCCCCCCACCCAGCCCACATGGAAACTCGGGGCTATGGGGAGAGTTTGGGACCGGGATGTGAAGGGACTCAGAGCAGCTTCTCACAGAGAACTTCCATTGGGTGGGACAAGATGCAACCACTTGGTTTCAGAGAAACAGCCACGTTGTGAAAGGTTTCCCATAACATTGGCTTCTTGTTTCCTTCACACCTCGTGTGAATAGCAACCAGAAAAAGGAAGGAAAAAAAAGAAAAGAAAAAAAGTCGAGGAGAGGATGAAAACTGAGCTCTTTCTAACAGCAAACAGAATTGTAATTAAAGAAGAAAAGGAAAAACGAGGCTAAGAATGAAATTAAACTTACAGCGACCCACCTGTTTGGTTTGAAAACAAACTTTTCACAGTCTCTCCTCAAACTTTTCCCTTGAGTTACAAAGCAAAGCTGCTGAGTTAATCCTCCTGTTTGTTGATTTACTATCCCAAGAAAAAAGGAATCTTTTAATAACTCAATTATCAGATGAACGTCCGAGACACCCCGCCAACAAGCATGAGTGGTTGGGCTGGGAAAGAGCAGGGCAACAGGGAAAGGGTTTTCAGTGGGAAGCTGAAATCAGCTCTGGGGGGACCTCCATCCTCAGTACCCATAGCTATCGAGCATGGATGTGTCCTCTGGGGAGGAGATGGACGTGTCCTCTCAACAGAGATGGATGGGTACGCTCCTACATCCTAACTTCTCCCTGCTTGCTTTTGAATCAGAAACCTCGTGATTTGTTTCTTTGTTTTTCCTCTGGACTTTAGGAAGCACAGGGAAAAGAAAAAAAAAAAAAAAAAGAAGAAGAAGAAGAAGAAGAAGAAAAGAACAGGACAGTCCCTCTGAAAGCGGTGGGGATTTTATGTTGGCTTGAGCAAAGAACAGCCTGGCCTCTGCAGTCTGTCTCTTCCAGGTAGGAGGCACAAAGGGCAGATCCAAAGTTGCCAGGAGTCGACTGAAACTCTCCCTTTGACTTTCCCAGGCTTTAGGTCCTGCTCCAGGAGACCAAACCTTCACCTAGGGAAGATGTCAGCAGCAGCAGGATCAGGCCCTCACACGTGTGTGTAGATCTTTCCCTGAGAAGATGCAAGCAGCTCCCTCTCCCCGTTAGGTCACAGTGGTGGTGTGATGCCCTTTCACATTTAAAAGGAAGGAGCATCCCCAGCAACCCCTCCAACACCAAGGAGCACCCCAGTGTCCCCCCACACCTCCAGCTGGAAGCTCCTGGGTGACGAGGAGTGGGTCCCCATGTCTCTCTGCCCCTGCAGCTGGAGAGATGGAAGGCTCAGCTCTAACCTGTGGTCTCCCTGCTGTGTTGCATCCCCCCCCAAGTTGGGGATGTTGGAGAATTTGGACCCATGTGTTCCTCACAAAGACAAAATGGTGTTTAACACTGAGCTGGGTTTCAAAAAATGTCTCAATGGGCAGATTTGCTTTCAGGTTGTGTCATTCATTCTTCTCCATAGACATCCATGCACATCCCCAATCCTCTCATGCATCCTGCTGCTAGAGCATGTCCTGTGCTGGAACCCAGTTTGTTGCTCTCCACGGGGATGGAGGGCAGTGATGGGCAAAGAGAAGGCCAGGGCTGCTCTTCAGTCCAGGGGTCCCTAGCATCACAGTAGGGGTTCCGTGGGATCTATGTTGCCTGAGCATCTACATCTCCTCCGGGGACATCTGCAGGGATCTGCCAACTGCCAAACCCATTGCTTGCTGCCATGGCTGAAGGCCATTCCCAGCTCATCCCAGCAACCCACCTGCCTCAGTTTCCCACTCTCCTCACATGAGAATGCCCACAGCACTCTGCCCCACAGGAACCAAGGATGAGGAGCCTTTCATGAGGGCTGGGTGCTCCCCGGGTCTGAGCAAGGCAGGAAAACCCCCGGGGTTCTGTTGCCATATGTCCAACTCATGGGGGATGAAAGCTGATACTTCCTTTTGCTGTATTATCTAAGATAGCTAGGGCATTATGGGTACAAATCAAGAGTTTCATCTGCTTTGCCTTAAGAACATTTTGTTGGAGGTCAAGGAGTAGAGTACTGCTAAATTATTTCTCTCCACTGTCCACTTTGGAAGATACTTAGAACTTAAACCAAGATGATGGCTTCTCTTGCCCACTCTTTGGGAATCAGTTGTGCCTGCTCAATTTGATGGCACTGGGCACTGCAAATCTAAGAGAGATGCTAGGGGAGGCCCTGGCCCCAATGAATTTTTGCCATCAACTCCAGGACAGCCAGGCTTTACCCCACAGATACCCAGAAACTGTTCTGACATAAGCAAAAAGATGCATTAGTGCATGAATCCTGCCCCACTGAAAAATACATGCAATTACAATAGGGCAAAATCCAAACAGCAGTTCACATCTTTACACTTCAGCATTATTTCTTTTACCATATAAGACAGAAAAAAGATATGCTATAAAAAAGAAAAAGAAAAAGAAGAAATCAGACTACCCCCACCCCTCCCAAATCATATGCATAAGACATCCTGTCACGCACCAAACCACCAAGAAAAACATTGGAGTTCAGCAGATTTGCCCCTACCGCATCGACTCATTCTAAAGCGAAAGTCACAAGACAGTTCTGAAAAGCTTTCTAAGAGAAGCAGATTTCATCAGACTGAGATGAGAAACCAGGATATTCCCTGGCAAACCCTCCCCGCTCCCATCACGAGGAGCCAGCTCACATGGCAGCCCTTTCCTCCCTGGTACAAAGCCCCAGTGCCAAGAAAGCGCGGTAACATTCAACACAGCTCTTATTTCCTTTGCAGTATCACACCTCGATTTCAACTCATAGTTTTATCTCCTTCCAATTATTCCCTTTGAGCTTCTTTAAAGAAGTGCACCTACGGAATTCGGAAACAACTGGCTTTGATTTGAAAAAAGAAAAAAAAAAGTATCAGAATATCAGAATTGTGGATTTTTTTTCTCTGTACCTGATATACTGTGTAGGGATCTCTAGTCCTCTTTGAAGAAGCTCATAAGCCAAGCGGGCAAAGCTTTAGGAAACAGAAGAAAATAAAATAGTGCATACTCCTGAGAAAGAATTACATACTCATATCACTCATTTTTTTGTTGTTGTTGCTGTTAACAATTCTTTAAAAATGGGGAAAGATATCTCTCACACACACTCTACTCGAGGAAATTAAGGACTGAAACATTGGCATAGTTAGGAATATAAAACTCCCTAGAGAAAGAGGAGACCTCAGAAATTAAGAAATCAGATAGCACTGACATTGTACCAGACCTTACTTTCAAATTCTGCAACCCATTATAGACAAGGCATTGTACTAAATCACAAAGGTATGTTTGCATGCATGAATATGTGTGGTTGATGCACACATATTAAATATATATATGTATATGTCCAGGTATATACATATATATATATATATACAAACATACATAGCACACGCACACCCCTACAGGGTTATGTGCCTGCATACGCATATGCACACACATACACACACACGCACGCATACACACCTGTAAACGTTGGCAATCTAAACAGAGAGTCTGTCTAGACCAGGAAAAATATAATAATGGGATTCTTAAAAACAAGAGTGAGCTAATTGGATTGAGCTACCATGACTCAAAGTGCCCCATCTGATGCCATTAAGCGAAGACACAGCCATGAGTGGTTGATGGTGATGTCTTCAGGAGAGGTCTGGGTAGCCTGGGCATTGCTTGCCCTCCTTTCCTAGTCTAGACAGAGCCAAGGGGGTGAGATGAGATGGGAAGAGCGGGGGATGAGGTGATGGGTTGCTCAGAAAGGAACACTCTGGAAGATTGTTTTATCTAAGGTGGAGACAGGACGTCATTAAAAAAATAATAATAAATCAAATCAGAGTAAGACAGACCGTGCAGCTCAAGAAATCAAAGCACTGACACCAAAAATGTTTCTCCGATTTCTTCCAATAAGTTATTCATTTCTTTCTTTTATTATTATTATTAATTATTATTAGACTCCTCCCCCTCCCCAAATCATTATTTAAAAAAATGTGAAAGAACAGAAGTGGGAAAAAAAAAAATCCTGGTGGTTGTCTTCACATGTTCCTGGCAAGAGACTCTGAACCATTGGTCTTGCGCCATTGTGCTCCTCTGATCTTAAATTATCGTCTTTCTTTTATTATTATTATTTTTATTATTATTATTATTATTTTGTCCTACCTAATAGAATTCTTCCAAAGCCCAATCCGATATTTTTTAAAGCTAAAATTAAGACGGTTTTGTTTTAAAAGATTATCTCTCTCTCTCTCTTTTCTCCTTTTATTTAACTTTTTTTTTCCTCTTTTCCTTTCCTTTTTTTTTTTTTTTTTTTTTTTTTTTCCTCCTCTCATTTTCTGTGTTTCTCTTCCTTGTCTCCAGTTTTACTACCTGGTCCTTCGCCAGATGTGTGCCTGTTAGCAGTGTTGTTGTTCAAGAACATCTTGTCCATGCCTTTGAGAGCTTCAGTCAGGTAGTTTTGGAGGGCCGTGAGGGCGGCGCAGATAGCGGGAGCCCCAAAGCCGTGAGTGATGAGGCTGAAGTGAGTCAAGCAGCTCTGAATGCCTGGTTCCAAAATAGGGGTGGGCCGGCTGTTTCCAATGGGTGTCCTGTCCTGGGCCAAGAGATCTGTAAATTCTTTACAAAGTTGCCTGAATGGAAGAGAAAAAGGAAAAGAAAGAGAGGAAAGGAGAGAAAGGGGGAGAAAAGCAATGGTTAGACTCAACCCATGCTTGACACGGTTCTCTGAGACAACCAAGGCTGAAGGAAGGAACAAGTTCAAGCCAAAGCTTATCCCAGAACACAGGATGGAACATTGTCACCCTTCCTTTAGAATTTCCATAGAACATGGGATTCTGCAATTAGGGTTGTGAAGCACTGGTATAGGTTGCCCAGAGAGGTGGTTGATGCCCCATCCCTGCAGACAGCCGAGGTCAGGCTGGATGGGCTCTGAGCACTGATGGAGCTGCAGGTGTCCCTGCTCAGCACAGGGAGTGGGACAGATGGCCTTCAAGGGTCCCTTCCAACTCAAATCATTTTATGATTCTCCCACCAGTGCTTGAGGATTATCCTAGGATGATCATAGAATCGCTCAGGTTGGAAAAGACCTCAGAGATCATCAAGTCCAGCTGGTGGACATCCATGCCTAGGGTGATGCTTTTCAGGAAAGAGGTTTCTGCAGTTGTAGGATAAGAGGAGGTCCAGGGATACAAATCTCTCCTTCAATCACAAGGACATCTTCAAAGCACTGTGAAAACCCAACCTTGCTTGGTGCACCCAAAAATCACCAAGCTGAGTGGGAGATATACCAAGTGTCTGCCAACCACCCATCTGGACCATGGCCTAAAGCAACTCTCAACAGTGTTGTTCCTGGAGAAAAATCACAGCCATGTGCTGCTGAGGGACAGAGGAATGTGGTGAAAGGACTAAATGGAATCTTTCTTGAGATTGCTTGGGCTATGCAACCTTGTTGAGAAAGTTCTGGATTCTAGAGCTCCATTCTGGCTTATCTAAACTAGCAATTCCTATTTTGTTCTGGGGAGAAAAAGACCAATTGAAGCATCAGGGGAAACATGTGGCCCATGTTTATTTTTTTCCACACTTTTGAAAATCAGATTTGATTATTATTATTGTTATTATTTATATGATTTCCCCCTTCTTTCGTTTGCACTGCTCTAGTCCAGAAGGCCTTCATGTCAACAGGTGCCAAAGCCACATAGGAACGTGGGAGCTGGGGGGAAATTGGGGAAATCCCCAGTGGGATAATTTCTTTCAGCAGATGCCTACCAAGGGACTGGAGGAAGAGAAAAAAGAAGAAAAGTATGGGGAAAAAAAAAAAAAAAGACATAAAAGGCAAAAAAAAAAAAAACCCACTTAAAAAAGGCGTTCAGCTCTCATCGCCTGAAATTCCCGGTGGGTTAAAGGTTTCAGAGGGTGGAGAAAGATAAAGGTCTACTTCTATGTGTATTATCCATTAAGAAAGTGCAAGAGAGGAAACTTTGAATTTGGAGAACAAATAGTAATGAGTGCAACATTTTACATCTTCAAAGAGCAAAGCAGGGTCTGTGAGCAATTAAAGTTCTGGGACATTAATATCTTCTGACCCTGCGGAAAAGGGCAATCAAATTCCAATCACGTCTAAAAAACATCTGGACAAATTTGAGCAAATGATTTTTCAACCCTCCATATATTTCTTTAAATTACGCTGTCATCGGAGGCAAGCCATGTCCCAGAACATGAAATAAATGAGAGCTCTTTGGGCTGCTCTTTTTCCATATTTTTCTTATTCCTCACTCAAAAAAAAATAAAAAAAATAAAAAAGAGAGAGATAAAAGCACAGCATCACTGCTGAGGACCTGAGCACTAAGTTAGGAGGTACAGCTGGGTGCAAGTCATCCTATACAACAAAGCCACCAACAAAGTCCCTATGGAGAGAAACGTGTTGGGGGGACCAAAGCAAGGGTGATTATCAATTTACAATGCTTTTGTTGAATCTTCCCCCTTGCTTTCTTCTTTTTTTCCCTTTTTTTGTTTTCTTAATTAAACCATCTGGATTAGACATTGCAATTTGGTGGCAGGCAGACAGGTGTGCATGAGCAGTAGGAGGGACAGACGGACCACAGTGTAGAAGCAACCCACTTTTTGGTTGTTGCCATCTCATGGTGGTTTTTGGATTGAGAGTGGCTTGGAAAAGACACATGGTAGCCAGGGATCGGGCCCATACATCTTCCATAGGGATAACACTGTCCCACTGCAGAGTGACACACAGACAATAAGAGATACCCTACTGACAGGGTGATGCGGGCACACCTTTCTCCCCCCAAGGCTGCTATAATTTTGGGACTGCAGACTATGTCTGCCTTTAAATTGACCTCAGACCCAGGGTTTAAGGTAATGGGGGATTTTTCCAGGGGAGGGATGGACAAGTTGGCACTCACTTTGTAGCAAGCAGCATGTTTTTCCTGGAGTGGAGGTCGCTGGGGTCTGTGTGCTGTCTGTTCAGGTATTCAGAAACAGCCTTGGCTGGGAACTCCGTTTCGCAGATGTACCCAAAATCCCGGGCTAAATGAACGGCCTCACCTGGATGGAATGAAAGGGGCATTAATACCTCTTGGCTGGGGCTGAGCTGCCAAGGCATCATGTAATGCTTTGCTGCTGCCCACTGCTCCCTCTGGGAGACGGCAGCTCTTAGAGTTACATATAGAAACCCAACTGCAACTTAAGGCTAAGCTGCAGACATTAGTTTTCTCTCCATAAATCCTATGCTGGGGGAAACAGGAAGTTTTGGGTACAGATTTACAGCTGTCTTTGCTCAACTGATGATCACTTATAGACATGCATGCAACTGATCCCATGTGAAATTGTGGCAGAGAACACACACACGCACACACGAATTTATGTGAACTGGACCAAAAAAGGGGAAAACTAATAAAGTCCCAAAAGACAGAAGGACTCAACCCTCCCTCAGAGTACCCAAAATATTCCTATTTCAATACAGCAGAAGAACATTCTCCAACATTTTATGGATGTGGACATAATGTTAATTTTGATGTCAACTTGGTATAGGACTACATGGCACTTACATCATTATCTCAATTGTTGCCACATCAGTAAGATAATAGAAATAAGTCTATTTTGTCTGACAGAATTCATTACTCTGCTCTCTTTACTGACCACCAGCAATGGGAACTCCTCTTTGACCTATGGAAGGATATCAACTGATGGTAATTTTTTTTTCTGTGAATAACACTAATTCTTCTAATTTTAATTATAACTGTAATTTCCACTGCTTGATTTCTAATTCCTTGCCTACAGAGAGGTTCGAGTCATCAAATCCCTACTGATGCACTCTATGCCACGAGAAGAGGACAGGAGTTGAAGAAAGGTGGAAAAGAAGAGGGGGAAAAGTAATTAAAAAGAAATGGCACCCTCAGAGTCTGAGGGGATTCCACCAGATTACAGCTCAACTCCTCCAGAATAAAGCGTTAAACCCTTTAAAGCACCGCCTGAGGGAGCAGAGGGGGAGATTTCCAACACGCAAAACAGATAGGTCTACTAATTCCAGGACCGCGTTATTTTTAACGACCAAGAGTTGCCTTCCAACGTCATCTCTGCTTCCCAAAGCTTCTCGCTAATCAACAAAGCTCTTAATTGAACGTGAAGGCACCTGGGTTGTCCCCACAGCGGCTGCCCCATCCCCCCGGTGACACTCGATTGATGCTGGCCGGAGCACAATGACAGCATCACCTGAGCCTGGCTGCTTGCACCAAGCAAACTTCACCTACATCAGGTGCAGCTTCTTCCAAAAGGATGAAGCTCCCACGAAAGAAACCTCTGTTGATTTGTAAGGAAACCAGGAGAGCGATGCACACACCTTCCTACTCTCTTGACTTGGGGTTTAGCATCGCTGCGTATCCTCGTGGGCTTCGGAGACTTCAAGACAGCTTTGCTTTTGCTCTAAGTAGAGCTTCGCGCACACAGCTGCATTCACACCTACGGATCAGCACCCTGAGTGCATCCATAATGCTGCACATCCCCTATAGCGCGCACCCCCGTGCCCATATCTGAGCCCTGCACTACTAGGAGGAGCTGCTATCAGCCCCAGCTCTGCATGCGGTGAGGGCTTATCGCTGCCACAACTCCACCAAGAAGAGCTGGAAAGTTAATATCTAGTGCGAATGTTTATGCATGCTCGTACGCGGAAGAGATAAGTGGATTATTCCTGCGCCTCTCGGTGTGTATGTGTAACGTAGATACATATAATTCATAATTGCATCTGTACTATTCCGGTTATGTTTTTTGGAGAGGGTCCAACTTCCCTTAGCATAAACATACACATATCGGAAATGTATTAGGGGCTTTAAGAATGGCTCTTCAATATGATAACGATAAATCAAAGAAAACACGCCGAACACCAATATGACATCAGCTGAGTGAGGAGTTGTACTCTCTGATCCTTATGGTCCCTTCCAACTCGGGGTATCCTATGACTTGAGATGAAACTTCAGCCCCCCCCCCCCTTCCCTCTCTACTTCCTTGGGAATAGCTTGAGTCCTTGTTCTGTTTCACCTACCATAGGGTAAACTGTGCTCCCAAAGTCTGAAATTGATTGTTTCTTTCACCAAAATATACTTTTTTTTTTCCTCACTGAGGGTCAATCATAATGAGCCTCAACCACAGATAAACTCTGGAGGAGCGAATTAGCGGGAGGATGGAGCAGACGTGGAGTCAGGGAGCACAGCCCGGTAATTGATAGCAGTGAGGAACGGGACTGCCCAGCCCAAGCACACACATGCACACACACACATACAAACACACCCCATTCTTGCCACCAAGCCCAGCCAATGCCCCCTCCGGGGACATTTTTTTGGGACGGGATCCTTGACAAGCGTTCCTCCAACCCGCCCTGCATTTCACCTCCGCCAGGCTTTCCCACCTGATCCCCCAAAGCCTTTTGTGGCTTTCGAAACGTCAGCCCCGAGATGGGAGGGGGTGTGAAGGGAGCTGCCACCCTCGCTTACCTTCCACCAGGGAGGTGAGTAAAGTGACATTTGCAGCCTTACGCCTGCCGGCTGGTAAATTCAAACCGATTTTTTCTAGCCTTTCTCGCAAAGATCTCCCCCCGTTTTTCGATTTGGCTCTAGAATTGCAAAGAAATGGAGATGGTCGTTAAGCCCCGCGGTGCTCCTGGAAGAAACGTTCAGTCTGTGCAGTCAGTGGAGCCCTGAAAAGGTTTTCATCCGGTGTTCAGCACTCTGGGTGTGCTGATTTGTGTCCGAGTTTGCTGCTATTTGCTTAATTTCTCCCAGGGGCGGGGGTGGGGATGAGCCCACTTTTCTCCCGCTTTTACCCAGGGAAATCAAATAACGCCAGATAGCAATAATTACCGCAGAGGATTCTGAGCTAGAGAACAAATGAGTTCCTACTGTATGGCATTCTGTTAGGATGGAGCGTGGAGATGGACAGAAAGATAGAGGAGAAATAAATAATCATTTAGTGCGGGAATAAGAAGAAGGAGGAGGAAAAAAAAGAAAAAGAGAAATAAAATGCTGAAGGGAGAACTGCGGGCAGACAGAATGGGAGGAAAGCACTTAGGAAACTTCAGGTTCCGTTTCGTGCCCATGTGAACGCGTGCGGAGAGGCAATGCTCACCCGGAGGCACCGCGTTCTACACGGGGATTTGGGTGCCTGAAGGAAGACGTGAATATTTGTCGGAGGTTACTGATAAGGACACTGAAAGGATAAGCGAGCCATAGGTGGGAAATACGGAGCTATTGTTCGCACACCCATAGGTATGTACAGCTCGAGGGGTGGAATCCTTCCACCTGTGATATCAGTGAGAATTTTGGGACTGAGATCACAGTCCATCCCAAGCACTTCTTGGTTCTTACTTAACAAACGTTTAAGACTTAGCAGTCACACTTACAAAAAGGAAGCCACTAATGATATAGAAAGCAGGCTGGCTTGCCACTATTTGCTATCAGAGTAAATAGGGGTACAAGGCAGAACAGCTTCCTATATTTCATCTGCCCTGAACCAAAGCTTGTCTAAAATTCAGATTCAAGATAGGAACTGAAGTCAGCAGTAGCCAATGATTACGGCTTGGGCCATCTCCGGTAATCCACTGAAGCTCTATAATGAGGTTTCTTTTCCTTGATAATTACATTTTCTACACCGTATCTCTCCGATGTCCTCCTGCTCCATTTGCAGGCGTGTTGCCGTCTCTAAGCAAACCTCTGCTCCTCTCCCTGGCACAGATCGCAGCTGAGCATTGATTACAGACATTCACGTGGAACGGCAGCTATTTTAGGAGCTCCTCATTCCCACGTGTGTTACAGGGTGACTGCACGGAGCGGAGCATCGTACCCTTCTCCAGACACAGAGCTCCTGACCTCAACACAGTAATAATTGCAAGGAAACAAACAAACACGGTGTGTTTGCCTGCTATGTTGCCTCCTAATTGGGCAACACCCTTCCTGCTCTAAGACTTGTAACTTCTATGCGTAAACTGAAATCTATTTTGGGTCAGTTCATACGTATCAGTGAGCTGCATGAAGTCGCTCTTTATTTCCCAGTCGGCCATATTTTGTCCTCTCCCCGCTTTCCATTGGCTTGGGAGAACCTCCATCGTAACGTCTTTTCTGCTCTCATCGGTGTATGTTGTTAGGTCAGCTTTCCTACAGGAAAGTCACGCTGACAATTAAGTTTTTCATTTGTTTTTAAGAAGATAAAAAGCCCCTTCTCCGTGTTCATCCGGCTGATGACTTCGGAGCTTAAATTCTTGTTAGTGAAAGAGCAATCTCCCACTCACCGGATTGGTACCCAGGCCTGGAGGTCGCTCCCTACCGCTCACTTAACAAGGACCAATAACGTTAACTACTTAGAGGTATTCAGCGGCACTGACCGGGCCATTAGGAGGTGATTTGCACCAACTGCGAAGGATTCCGATAGCAACCCTCTCCGGATGGAAATCCAAATTACTGCCTTTCCGAGCTGCTGACGGTCTATATTTCGAGAAGCTCTGATTAAAGCTACATCGGGCTTGATTTTTGGGTACTCCCCCTACATTCATCTCAGAGCCCGAATACAGAGTATTTCCATCTCACCCTCACTGTAACACAGCCGCCCCAACCCCTTACCTTCTCAGCACTCCTCCTAGCAGGGATGCGTTCAGACACTCGGGGGGAGAAAGGCGCCTTTGAACTTCTCCCACTGTTACTTTGTACTTGGAAGTTGAACTAAGCAAAGACAAACGGCCGGGGACAGAGCAGAACACCTCTCCGGTGTTGACGGAAATTCCACCCAGGAAGCCATCTTTATTCATCATCAAAGAAGTAACGGATTTTGGAGGGACAGGAACTGGAGAAAGAAAAAGGAAGGGAAGGGATAAACTGTCATGGCATGAACAGCATAGCGTAACCACACTCTAACACGCGCAGCAGAGCAAAATGAAGGGGAACTTTTCAGCTCTACAGCAATCTAAAAGGGGCTGTGTTCCCCCACCCCTCCCCCAGTTTTGGGGAGGATAACAAGGAATGTGATAATAACAAGGATGGTGATGCAGCGCAGCCTATGTGAAGGGTTCAACTGTTGAGAAATACAACACGTGTCTGAAGCATTTGGCAACTTCGGGTTCTACGTCCCTCGTTCCCCCTTCCCCGTGTTTTTGTACAGCTGACAGCACCTGACGCTTTGCAAGGAAAGAAAAAGAATTACTTCTTTCGCTCATGTTTCCCATTACTTCTAAGCTGAGCCAGGAATAAATTCACTACACTGAGGGAGTTGCTGCCTTAAATAAGTGTGGAGGCTGGAGGATACAGCAACCAGAAGACAGCTCCGTTATTGCTTTGTGTTTTTATTAAGTCTGGTTTATGAAACAAAATGAGCCTTTTCCTTCTGATAAAAAAAAAAAAATGATGAAAAAGATGAACAGCAGAAAAATATAATCTCGGTTTAAATCATGACGTGCACCAACTGGACCGTGTTGTGCTGTCCTCCAAGCAGTGGGAACTCATCTGTTCCTACAGAAAACAGGAGGTCTGGATACGGTATTACATATAATCATAGAATGGGTTGGGTTGAAAGGGACCTCAAAGATCATGAAGTTCCAACCCCCCAAGGGAGGACTAGAAGTTACGGGAAAGAAGTTATGAAAGATTAAAAAAATAATAATAATAAAGAAGAAGAAAGGCCAACCAAAAAGAAATAGAAACTTTTTACTCTTTCCACGACCAACGTACCCCATTGCTCTGAGAAACGAGGGCTGTGTTAAAAATAAAGGAGGGGATCAGACCAAGCAAATCCCCATAATAGCATTCAGAGCCACTCAGAAACAACGACAAGAAATGGGCTGCGGGTTTTTGTTTGTCAAATGAACTTCAACCGCTCGCTCATAATTGCGCGCAACCGCTCTGATTTACGGCAGGTGCGCTAATCAATCAACCAATCGCTTTAATTTATAGGGAGCCTCGCCTGCCTTTTCCCAGTTGTTTCATTTCGGCGAGTAATTGATAACAAACCGTACTTAAGGTATGTTTTATGCAGGAGTTAATAAGAGCTGACAGCTGCTACCGCTGCTTCCTCGCGGATCGCCACAACACGACGCGCGGAAAGAGCTCCGCGACCGCGGTGGAGAGCGCTTAATTGATTACAGACCCTCACGCAGCGCTGATACCGCTTCGCCCTCTTCCCGTTTTCCCACTCAAATCAATTGCAAAACCGATCCGGCAAATCAGAGGGCTCTGTTTGTGCGCATATGCCGGCTATTAGCCATAAAAACCCTGTTTATTTGCGACATATCTGGAGAATCAAACCATTAGGGTTGAGGGGATATTTAAGTCGTCTGGAGTTGCTAAACAATAAGATCGGGTATCCTAATATATTACCAAGTGCTAACTACTGGGCAATTGCCAATTTTATAACCTCAGCGTATGGAATAGACACAACCGTGTTTCACTGTTTTTATTACAGATCATTTCCTACCGCCAGACCAGACCCCCACAATAAAAGCCCTATAACAGCTTAAAACCAAAAGGCATGTCGATTTCAAATGTACGTATTGCTTGTATATAGTCCCCAGTATAAACAAATTATTCGGAGTGGCTTTACTTCAGGGAATCGGAAAGTGAAATGGATTCCTATTTCTCTATTATTTTTAGTTGGGCACATTATGCAGCTCATAAAGGCGTTTGCAAAGAGTTGGAGATCGGCACAGTAACAGTTACAAGAGAGTTAGAGGCCTTTCCTTGCTCTTAATGGGATTTCTGCCGTTGATTCTATAGGAAGAGACTCCTTCGGGGTAGTAAAAAGAAAAGAGAGACTCTGTCTTGCCCCCGTTATATGTAGATATATTGTATATGCCATATACAGTGCTCTGCAGCATCATGCGAGCACACCATCAAGACAAAGTGAAAAAAAAAAAAAAAAAAAAAAAGAGTTGGATTAACGCATTGCCAAACCAAATGGATTTTCATCACTGGTTTTGGTTGGTTGGTGGTTGTTGTTTTTTTTTTTTTCCTCTCTCTCTCTTCTCCTCCGGACAAACACACGGACTCAGTGATTCGGGCGCACCTCTACCGTGGCTATATTTAGTGACCGCTTTATCAGGTCAGGTCACTGTCCAGTGAACTGAGAAATTAAACAAGGGGCAGCAATTCCGCGGCCATCTGATCTTAGTCTAAACTCACTAAAGAGAGAGTTACCCGTGCGATGCTTTCAAGAGACCCCACACCGCCCGTCGTGGCACTTCTCACATTAGTTAACCTCTGAAATATGGGTTTTCACGTGCTCGGAGGGTTGATTTTCCCCTGCGAATTGCTGTCGGTGAGCAGCCAGGCTCCTTCCCTGCTCTGCTGAGCCCCGTTGCTCCCAGCGGTGCCCCCTCCCAACCCCCCCCCCCCCCCCAAAAAAAAAGTACTGCACGAATACAGCAAGCAGTTGGGAGCCTTAATAACACCCATCCCATTCTACAGGCTTTTCCAGGCGGTGTAAGCATATCTATCGCGATTTCATAGCTTCAGAGAGATGTGTTCTATCTACGCTCTGTATCTTCTGTAAATTACCTAATGCACCCTCCAAAAGAAAAAGAAAACCCGTGTTTGCCATGGAATGAATTATCGCTATCTACATCGTATCTGTATGTTTATCGTGGGCTGTCGCTTTCCGGCTATAGGGAGAGAGAACAGAACGCGGAGGTTGCGGTGGGTGAACGGCCACACGCGTCCGCGTGTGCACTGCGCGTGTCACAGCCCCGCGGGCGTGCAAACCAACGCGCACCGTAACGGGAGGTGATTTTCAGTCGATGTCAGCTCTCCCCGTAACTCAGGGATCGCTGTGGCTGCTGACAGAACGACACACAACTCCTGCGCAGCGTCCCCACCACCTCCGCTTCAACTTTTTTTCCCCCACTGATTCACTTCTTGTTGTCCCTGCGCTCCAAAACTATTTAATTACGGACGTGACCGCTCTCACATCATTCCTCCATCTCAAATAACCTCCTTTTCTCTCTTTTTCTCCCCATTGCCCCGTTTTCCCCATTTCTTCCCTTCTTCCCTCCTTCCTTCTCTCCCCGTGGTGACTTGCACCCTCTTTGTCATCCCTTCTCCTTCCATTTCTCTTCAGCTTATCAATAAAGCGGGAGAGCAACAGTAGCCGCTTGATTTGTTAGTAATTATAAGCATACTGTTCCTGCAAACGGGATCTCTAGATGAGCGAGATCGCTTTAAAACGACAGCAGGAAATGGTGGGGAAATGGAGCATGGCGAAACTCAGCGTGAAGCTTTCAGTTCTTTACATGTTTACAATTTTCTGTGCATACATTAAGTCTTAGGGGTTGGCTCTTTTTTTTTTTTTTTTTCCTTTTTTTCTTAATTATTATTATTATTTTTTGTGGTGGTGGGGATTCTCTGTGGAGTTGCGCTCCGCACACGCGCGAAAATGCGCACGCAGGAGCGTAAATGGCACTAAAAGGGGCATTTCAGCATTACTACAACTGAAGGGATAAATAGAATCGTGGCCTGAAAATAGCTGAAAAAAGGAGAAGAAGGAGCTCTGAGCTATGGACATCACCGCAGTAACACTGCAAAATAATATGATCGCCGATGCATCAATCAGTCAATTAATGAAACAATCCGTGGCGATTAGTATGTCTTATTAGCAAACAGCGCGGGCGAGCTAATTACTGAAGAGGTGTCAAACAGCCCTCAGCCCCTTTAATCTGCCTACTGGGTGTGAAGTGAGCAAGAAGTCCACCAGAGCAGCAAGGCTGTGTTGTTCATGGTGATTGGGTCCGCCTTTGTCGCCAAATAGAGGGACAATGACTGCCCGCTGCCACTAAAGACCCAATCATTACTTAAGTCTTAATGAGCAAATACAGAAAGTGTAAAAGTACCCTTCCCTCTTCTTCCTGTCTTCCCCTCCTCTTCCTCGCTCCCCTTCCCCCTGGAAGCCAGGAGTACGTTTCAAAGTGAAACATATCCCCTCCGAAGTTGCTGTGCATTAAATTAAAAGGAAACTCAAGGCTCAATGGGCAGCCCGAGAAAAGGCGCAGATTCCCAGATCTATCATCTGGAAGGCTGTGTCCGGAGTGGTTTTCAGTTAATCATTTATTGCTGGATACTTCCAGAGGGGGTTGGGGAGGAGCTCTGCTCGACTCAGAGTTATTTGGGAAAAACAAAGTTAAGAGAGCTCCTCTCATATGTTTCTTTAAAACAGTGTCATCAAGAGAGCGCGTCTGCAAGGAGAACGGAATAGGCGTTTGGGTTAAAACGGCAGTTCGTGCTAAATCAGATGTGAAGTTACGACCAGGCTTCAGAAATAGCTGAAAGTAAATAAATACATCGGGATAACGTTAAGGTCACTGACTGTGCCCCAGAGTCACAAAAAATTAACTTCTCGCTCGGGCCACGCAGGGATTTGAGCGACGACGACTGATTTTGCCATAGAGAGTGCCAAGAGAATTTCAGATGAGCAGATGACGAGGGGAGCCGACACTTGGAAAACCTGCCCTTCCTTACAACGGGAACGGAGGGAAAGGCCTCCAAACCTGCAACCAGTAAGTTCTTAGGGCTGAGTTAAATCTGGTATTCATTCCCTTGATGATTATTATCATCTCGATGATTTATCTGGCTCCCTCCTTCCCACTCCCACCACCCAAATCTTAATGGGACTAGGAGTGAACGATGATTTTTTAATGTCTTGTTGGAGTTTTAGACTGTTAATGTACCGCATCCTTCTCATTATTAGTTTATTGATTGTTCATTGACCAGCCCCCTTCAAATCGTATTAACCACCCTCTGCCAGCTTAGATTAGGAGAGTTTTAAAAGCACCTTTCATTATTTCACCACCACCGCAGCAGAGCTCAGGCTTGGGAGCTTAATGCTCGCTCTAATGGGGCAGCTAAGAGATGAGGGGCCACGGTCCCTGCCTATTGCATTAATAGCTCAAAGGGGGCTAATACAGAAAATTAGCCTTAAACGAGCTCTGGAGATCTCCAAATGAAAGAGCCATTTATCACGCTGGCTACCTTCACTCCACTCGTTTGCTCTCTCTACTGGGAACAACTCATTTCCTCTTAACTAAATTACTTCAGAAATGTCAAGTAAGCTCAGATAGCAAACATAACAAGGGGCCGTGTATGCGGGATCCATTGTGCGGGATCGATACCTGAGATAAATCGATAGCTGCCTATGAATCCCTTTATGATTTCCTTAATATTTTTGGCAATCCCTTTGCATTGATGGATAGATAATTCCCTCTGCAGGCCTCGAAGTCCATAAAGAAGGAGGCACGCACAGCCTGGATTATATAATTAACTTGATGCTTCGAGTTCACGTTATATTCTTTTCACTACAGTTTAATTAAAGCATTTTAGGAGCTAAGCTACGTTTGGGTGAAATAGATCTCCTCTGCTGCTCATTTAGTAAATACGTATCACGAGGAGTGCTCGAACCCATAACTCTTTGCATCCTCCGCCTGCAATAACCACTCGCAGAGTTTAAATAACTAATCCTTGCTCCAAAGTAGCTCTCACAGCGCAGGGAACAAAGTGAAATTCGGATGGAAGCCTCTCTGTGTTACTCCTCTGGTCCCAGTCCAGGCTGGATGTGGCTCTGGGCAGCCTGGTCTGGTGGTTGGCGACCCTGCACATAGCAGGAGGCTTGAAACTAGATGATCATTGTGGTCCTTTTCAACCCAGGCCATTCTGTGATTCCATGATTCCATTCCCCACTGCCTGCCCCAAACGTTACCCCTCCACTCAGGGCCCACTTCGCTGCACCCAGAAAAGAAACTGAACCCACACCGTCCCCTTCTGCTGGCGACATTCATTATGAAGAAAACTCAACTACAGTGACTTTAGCACAGCAGCAGATGGATCTCTGTGCCTTTTAGTAATCCGATTTCCAAAGCGCACGTGTTCTACACGGGTAGAACTCAGCGTATCTCCCTATGGCACCGCGCAGTGCCCATCTCCGCTGCTCGAGGCACAGTGGGCACATCCTATCCTGCCCCTAATCCGTGCCACGGTTCGCATCCGGATCTGAATGGGAGAGGGGCATGGGGGGTGGGAGGAGGGAGAGAAGGCTGGGAGAGGATTAAAGGCTGCAAAACGAAAGTGCGAGCGTGGCCCAGCGTTATAAAGGAGGCTCCCGACCGCAAATCAACCACCAATTAATCAAACAACGCCCACGAGGAAACATCGCGCATGAGGCAGCAAGCGGGGTGGGGAGGGGAGGATGGGGAATAGAGAGGGGAAGAACACCACCAGGAGCCGTCAGGTTGCAGATCCTGACCGCAACACCCACTCAAAGCACAGAAGCCGAACTAACGCCTTTCCCTTTAAGCAAGGAATTCTTTGTCTCTCCCTCTTCAACATTTCCAACCGGTGGCCGCAAACGATGTTCGAGTTTTCATCCCTCAGCCAACCGCAACCTCGTGGTAAAGGCGCACGAGGGTTGAAATAAGAAACAATAAACACACGGAAGGACCTCACGCTGCCCTGAGCGCGTTTTAAATAAACACTCCCATTATTTTGCTTTGGGTTCTACGAGATCCTAAGTATTTGTAGCTGCACCGAACGCTTGACAAATCATAAGGTCCCGGAGATAAGCGATGCTGATCGTAAGCATAAGGGCCAGCATTTCTAAGCCTCATCTCTGGTACTTAAAATTGAATCTAGAAATAGAAACTCCTTAGATAATTAAAGATAGCTTCCCCTACATTTGCAGTGTGGGATCTGTTTAATGTCTATCAGCATAACACAACACTAATCGCCAAGCATCTTCCAGTGACTGTCAGAGAAATGTAAAAAAAATTAAGCAGCTGCATTACGCCCGAAATGAGTTATTGTAATTACATTTAATTAGTTTAATTAGTTAATTATTTTGCTTACAGCTGTACGAGAGACTGCAAACATTTGTTAATATCACATTCCCTTTAACAGTATGGGGTGATTCTGCAGTTACACTAAATCATGTGCGCATATGTAGGGAGATTTAAAAAATAGGCAGGGGGAAGGGGAGGTGGGGGGGGAAGGAAGGCAGAGCTGCTTTCCACAGGCATTGCTTTCTCTCCCCTCCACCTCCCACCCGCCTGGGAGATGCACTGAAGCCCAAAAGTGGAGCTCAACCCCCCCTCCTTCTCCCAGGTATAAAGCCTCGCGATTCCCACGGAGGGCTGCTGGGGATGGGGGACAGCGTAGGGTGCCCCATTTGAGGGCGTTGGTGTGATTGGAGGAAGGGGGGCGGAGGGGATCAACTTTTCCCTTCCCTTTCCTCTTCGCTCTACCTAAAGACCCAATCAGCGATTCATCTTGCTGCCATGTCCGCCTCCTTCCCGGATACATTCATTGTCCCGAAGTAAAATATATACATATACACATATATATATACACACACATATGTATCACGAGGGCATTGCCACACGGTAAAAGTTTGTCTAGCTCGTTGGAATAATCCATACCTTTTTTAATGACAGACTGGTCCAATAAGTTCATACCGCTGTTATTGGCATCTTCAACTGACTGTGGATATAAAAACATCACTATTCAAATTGACTGGATATTAAAGAACCGCGTACATAAATCATGTCATTCCAAACTGGGGTTGCTGTTATTTCCATTTATATTAATTCACTAGGGGAGGAGGGAGTTTTAGTATTATTATTGTTATTATTATTCCCCCCAAACGACAAGGAAATGAAATTCTTACAAATTATACAGTCTCCTAATAAAAAAAAAAAAAAAGAAAGAAAGAAAGAAAGAAAAAGGGAGGTGTGAAGCATATGGGGCGCAATATTGGCTTTGTTATCTTATAAAACCACGGCTATCTCATGGATTTCTTTGCATTCGGGGAAGCTTTACATTTCTCCCTTTGAAAATCCGGCAATTTGGCAACATCTGCAAGATCTATTGCATGACATAAATGAACACGATTAAGGACAACTTCAGTTCTCCCTCCCCTTTCCTCCCCTCCTCCCCCTTCCCCCACCCTCCACCTCTCCTATTTTTGTGTTGTTTGTTTGCTTAACCCCGCTACATCTTAATAATTCAAGGGCCATTTACTTCTTATATAGAATAGTTTGCGTTATGGACTTTTAATTAAAGCCTGGGCGATTCGGAGCGCAGCGCAACGCCCACTTCGTGTAGGGTGTAAGCAGAAAGAGATTTACAGCCCCAGGAGCACCTTCCGTGGTCCCGAATTTGCGGGCCAGGAGGGCCGAGCGGGGTTATGCGTTATCAAACCCATCAGCTATGAAATTGATTGCCTAGAAAAAGTTCCCCCCGATCCGCCTTAAAAACAGTTCTCTATTTATGACTGCTGTTCTTTTGGGTCCCCGTCGGAGCACACCTGTTAATACGGCACTCGAGGAGGGGAGAGAACAAAGAGGGGCAGAGCGGGCAGAGCCCACGTTGGGTCGCGCATCTCAGCGCGGTGGTGCGGTCCACGACTGCAAACCGACGCAAATCAGCGCTCGGTGCAGCGAAACCACCTCCATCAGGGCAGCGTCGAGGGAGCTGCCACAGGTTCCGCTGTAGGGTGAACTCCGGGTTTCAGGCGGAAGGAGGACCTGCGTGTACTTTGTGTACTTCTTGGCTTTTTTTTTTCTTTCTCCTTCATTTTTTTTTATTTGTTATTTTTATTTCTACTCAGAATTTGGGTTTTTTTTTTCTCCTTTCCTTTTCCTTTCTATTTTTTCCTCTTTTTTTTTTCTTTTATTTCTCTTTATTTTCAGGGCATGGCATATTTAAGAACTTCTCTCTCTCACACACACACATATATTTTTTTTTCCACGATAAGGAAAACCTCTGTTCAGCAAATCAGTGATTCCCTTACCCTATTATTTCAACTTGATATTGGCTTCTCCAAGAAGCTGAGCTCATCCGACCCCAGCCCTTATCTCCACCTTTCCAACCCTGATATGATTTAGGAGAAAATCACATCTCCCCCTCGAAAAAGGCGATGGAGCATTTTTTCCCATGGATCTTTCCACTTCTTTCGTTTCCCTTCCCTGTGCACTCCAAAGCGCACTCACACGGTTGCTCCTTACACTGTGCGTGGCTCAGCCTCTCCCCTAATCAATAGCCCGCATACCTAAAGGGCACAACATATAATTACGAACTCTTCCCTCCTTTCCCTCAGCAGCTGCCGAGGAGGGATGATGAGCAAATCCTGCAGCCTGCTGGAGTGCTGCGCCTTGCTACTCGATGGCGCAGAGCTGGAGGTAAATACGAAACGCCATCTTCTCTCCCTGTTCCCCCCCTCCTCTTTTCTCACCTTATCTCTGGGGTATAGGTCTGTGCACACGCTTTATGTGCGTGCGTGCACTCCGCTCGCTCCATCAGCAACGTGGGTTAGTTGTTGTAGTTAATGAGAAGACTCCTGTCTGATTTTCTATCTAATTACGCCCTCCTGCTGGGTTTTTGTACAGGATATTCGCTCAGCATGCTGGCAGTTAATAGTCACAGAGAGGATCGTAAAGATTTAATTAGGACTGCATGCGGAAACGTGGAAAAACAACTCAGACTTTTAATTACTAGACTTCTTTAGTTAAAAGTGATACCAGGGGTTACTTTATAAGAGAGTTGGGTGTTTTTGGTGTGCAACTTAACTTTCCATGTCTCTTGCTGGCACGCAGGAGGGGACGGCCGTGAGAGTGGGGAGGAGGAGAAGTGGAGATGCGTGGTTGAGGGGGGGTGGGGGTGGTGGGGGGGTTCCTGATATACTTAGAAAATTGAGAGAGGAAGATTGCCCTCCCTCCCTTCTGCCTATAACCCGATAGCATGGAGCTTCCTTTATACCATATATATATGTATATATATATATGTATACACACACACATATGTGTAGACAAGCCATATGAATACACGTGTCACATATATATACATACCATATATATATATGCCATACAAATATGTATACCATAAATATACATGCCACATAGATACATGTATACCCCATATACATATACATGTCGCCTGTGTATACACCTACACCTTATCCAACAGCAAGGGAAATATCTGAGAAGAAATCCTAAAGAATAACCCTTTCCTGTTTTCCTTTAAGCCTGGATTTTCCCCTGTGTACATCGTTGCCTTATCTCTTTCTAGTAGAGCCCTGCTTTGGTCTAGATGGTGAAAAGAAATGAGAATCATCTGGAGTTGCAATGGTATTTTCCAGCATCACTATGAAATAATGCAAATTTGTTTTCCAAAAGTAGGTCTTGGCTCTCCCCTCCTGACAGCCGTCAGTGGCAGATTGAGAATTCCTCTCGAAAGGGGCAGCAATAGCAATACAATACGTCCTGTTTACAATAACAGAGCGCTATCGTGTTGCAGTCACTTAATTCTAGCCCTGGACAATGGCTTACACATGGCCTGGATTTGGTGTTTATATAATAACCACTGTTTCTCTCCATCACGCACTCCCCTCCTCTTTCTTTTCTCTCCTTGACAGCCCAACCCTTTCTCATGGCATCTATTTAATCAGAGGCGCATAAGCTAAAGCAGAGATACACGTCCTCATCTGTCTGACCTTACAGCAGTTCAACTTTTAGGACTTCATTAAAAAAAAAAAGAAAGAAAGAAAGAAAAAAGAAAAAAGCGTTTGGGAACATTTCTGGAAACACTTTCTTGGATAATAATGGGAATCCTCATAGCCCGAGCGGAACCTGATCCATATTAAAATTCTCGGTGGAAAATTGCCCGGCTTCATCTGTCATTGGTGGGGGGACAAGAATAGAAAATGCTGAACAGTAGGAGAGGACTGGGCTGCTTTCCCCGCTGCCTGCGCTAACTTGCACTTGGACACCTCTCCCTTCAAGTGTTTCTCCTTGGGATACCCTCTCCCTCTTCCCCTTCTCCATCAGTTTGCCACCAAACTTTTACAAAGAAGGGGCCGCTTCCATTCCCAGTGCCTTCAGCATCCCGAGCAAACAGCTCAGCCCACAGCCCCTGCTACGTCTCCCCGTTCCCATCCCTACCCCGGCCGGGGAAGCAGCCCGTGTGCGGCAGCAGCAGGCTGAGTTTGGAGCCGTGGGGATGTTCTATTGGGAAAGAGGGGGAAAGCTGCTGATCTGAGCTTTTCAAGGCCTCTCTCTCTCTCTCTTTTCTTTCTTTCTTTCTTTTCTTTCTTTCTTTCTTTTTTTTTTACCTGAAGTTTTTGTCTCTCTTTTCTCTTCCTTCCTTTCTTCCTTCCTTCCTTCTCTCTCCCTTTCTCCTTCTCTCTTCCCCCCCCCCTTCTTTCCCCCTTTCTTCCCCTCTTTCCCTCTCTCCTTTCTCACAAGAGCCAACAATTACCGGCTTCTATTTGGAGAAGGTATAAATATCAAAGCACAAACAGCAGTTAACACCTCTCGTTTGCTGAGCGAGAGCAGGGCAGAGGGAGCAGAGCTTCTTGCTGCATTCGCAGAGGAATGCGAGCCGAGACCTGCGCACCGCTCCCGTGGGGCTCAGGACTACCCCCAGGTCTCCCAAACCAGCTTAGAAACCCTCAGAAACCAGTGACCCGTCGGTCATGGAGCTCGGAGGCAGCAGCACAACCGGACAGAAAGCCTCCCTCATCCTGAACCCCCAGCCAAGCACGGGGGTTTCTGCAGCCCCAAGACAATCCTCAAGCTGATGCCATACATCCCCTCTGCTTCTCTGCCATCGATTCACACGATGTTCACTAGAATCCTTTTTTTATTATTATTATTCCTCTCTTCTCCTTCCTTTCCCCTTGTCTATAACTTAGAAATCCACACCTCGTTCCCTCATCCCTTCCTTGGCGTATTCCAAGTTTTAATACAGATTTTCGTGCCTCTGATACATAAACTTGGAAGAAAGAAAGGCAACCCCCCAAACCCTGACTTTCTGAAGCCCGATGACGGACCCGGAGGCTGCAGCCTCCCACTCCCTCGGGGCCGTGCCCTGTTCCAGCAAGGTGCCAACCGCCCCAGCACCGAAGCTGTTAAGGGTCACTCTGTTTTTAGGAAACAACACGTGACGATGAGTTTCGAGTGGGATGGGGGAAGGCTGGGAAATGCTGCGCTCTCGTCCCCGTGAAACTCCTTTGTCACCCAAAGGAGCGAACCGAACTATGTAAAACCAGTGCTACCCTAATAATTGTGCTTAAAAAGGGAGGGATGGGGCCGGCTCGGTCCCGATGGCCCCTCTCGATTTGGGCTCTGTTGATATTACCCCCCATTCACGAATGGAAGGAAAAAAAAAAAGTGGTAATTTGACAGTTTCATCAAAGTCCCTGGAGCGCAGGAAATTAGCGCCGGGGGTGGAGGGGGACCTGAGATTGCATGGGAAATAGCTGGGATTTGAAAAGGCAAGCCTCAACCCTGCCAGCTTTGGGAGCACGTGGAGCGCGCAGAGCCTGCCTGCCCCACGCACTCTGCTGGTTCGCGTGCGGTTTGCAGCAGACAGTTGGCAAAGCAGAGCCCGCGCGTGACAGCGATGAAATGAATTCGCCTCAAACGTAAAAATTAAAAGAAAGATGAAAAAAAAAAAACAAAAACAGTAGGGGAGGGAAGGGGCAATATTATCACCATCGTCATCATCTCAGTGCGACAAAAAGCGTTTTAACCCACACCAAAACCGCTGTAAACCCTTCCCAGCTGGGAAGGCATCGCCCGCGGAGAAAGAACGCGGTGCCTTACCTGGACCTCCTCCATTCCCGGGTGCCCGATGCCGTGCAGGGAAAGGCTGTCCCCCATGCCGGAGTCAAGGCCATGGTGAGCTGAGTGCAGCAGGACATCTGGCCGCCGTACCGAGTGGTAGTCCCGCCTGGGGTCCAGTCCCGAGAGCTGGGGCAGGGCGGCCCGAGGCTGTGGCAGCAGTGACCCGGTGTCTGATCCCACCTCTTGCCTCTGCCTCTGTCCCCAGGGGTGCTGCTGGGGTTGATGCAAGGGGTTTAGGGAGTAGGGGTCATTGACATGGGAGTAAGGGTCCTGGCTTTGGTGGTAAGGAAGAGGCTGGTAGGGGGGTGGGAAATAAGGCGGCTGGAAATCCGAGGACGGGGTGTGAGAGAGCGGAGGAGCGCTGGAGTAGGGTCCCTGGGAGACGGATCCCAGCTGGGACAGCCTGGAACTGTGGCTGGGCACTCCATCATGCCGGTCCTACAGGCGGGATGAAAGAAAAACGACAACAACAACAACAACAAAAAAAAAGAGAGGAGCTTTTTTTTTTCTTTTCCTTTTTCCTTTTTTCTTTTTTTGATATAAAGAACGCAAACCCAGCAGCAAACCGCCCACCCCGAAATAAAACAAAATAAAGGAAAAGTGAAACCATGGTGGTTGGTGTCCCTCCTCCCCCGTTGCACGCTGTGTCCCAGCGCTTCGTACCCAAACCTATGCCCAGGAATAACTCGGGAAGGGCGAAGAGGGGGGAGGGAGAGACGCTTCATGTCATAATTAAACATGTAGGACTGATGCTCCGTACACGATGTGTGACACCGCTCTACTAACACGGTTCTCCCTCCACCAGTTCCCAAAATAAAACTGAAAGTTAAAAAAATAAGAGAGAATCCTCAAACCCGTCCCTCCTCACCACCCACCCCTCGTCCTGCCCGAAGTTTCCCAGCGTCTCTTTATTCCCTCCGCTGAAACCCTGCAACTCAACATCAGCGACCCATTTTCACGTGGGGAAAAAAGACCCGAAGGGGAAAGTTTGCACTTCTCGGAGGAGCCCGAGGTAAGGAGTTGTCCGAGAAAAGACTTGGCAAATAATAATAATAATAATAAATAATAATAATAATAATATAATCACGGGGACCCTTTGTATAAAAGAGTCTAATAGCAATAATAATCAAACAGAATAAAAATGAAACATCTGTACTGAACAAATCCAACCGCTATGATTTCTGCAGGAAATCCCAGTGTCTTTTTGTCTCTTTTTTCCAATATTATATTCCCGAGAAAGGGGTGGGAGGGGATGGGGGGTGGGGGGGGTTAATTGTAATGTAAAGTCTTTTGGGGTGTGGGGGGGTTGGGGGGAGAGGAGTGTGTGGAGGCTTCAGAGAAAAGGTGGGAGCGGACTTTTGTCCCACTCCGTCGCTCGGAAGCTGCGAGGTGAAAGTACGGAAGAAAAAGAGATATTCCACCAAGTGCAGCTCGTACCCCCACAAGCAATGGCACACAGGGTTTAAAAAGAAAAAAAAAAAAAAGGGGGGGGGGGGGAATAAAGTTTTTTTCCCCTGCTCTCCCCCCCCCCCCCCCCCCCCACACCCCCCCCCCCAATCTCAAATGGAGAACACACAATGCAAAAAGGGAGAAGCAGCTGCAAAGCCTCCTCCAATTATTGTGCTAAATTACCAAGCCAAAGGCGTTTAAAAGAGAGAGAGGGAGAGAGAGAGACAACAGATCGAGAGAGAGAGAGAGAGAGAGAGAACATGCAATTCTAGTACAACATGGATCCAAACTCACCATGGCGGAATAGGTGTGGACTAACATCTGGAAATAAAAAAAGTCTTGTAATAGCTAAAAATCAAAGTGTGGCGATAACACTAATATTTGGAAGGGAAAAAAAATATATATAGATATATATCAAGGAGATCTGCAAAGGGCCGTGTTGGACACAGGAGAACAGCTTGAGGTATTTCGGAGACTATCCATCAAAAAAAGAAAAAAAAAAAGAAAAAAAAAGAAAAAAAAAAGAAAAAAAAAGAACCAATGCCCCCAAAACCGAGCCTGGAAACCTCTATCTACATATATGATTCACCCCTCCCTCTCTGTTGTTGTTGTTTTTTCTTTTTTTTTTCTTTTTTTTTCTTTTTTTTTTTTCCCTTTGAGCTCCCAAACGCAATCCTCTTCAACCCAAGGCTGGACTCAGACTGCTCCGCTACCCCTTCCTCCCTTTCCTTCCCTACGCCGCCTCATAATAATTGATATTCATGACTATTAATATTACACGACTACTTTAAAGGGAGAATGCAGGACCAAATGGAGCGTGAAGCTGGCAGCCAGCTCGAGAGCTCCCCTACTATTGTAAATGACGTTCATTCAGTGGAGAATTACTCGATGTAATCAGACGAGGGGGGCTGGCAGGGGCAGAGTTTGGGGAGAGGGAGAGGGGGGAAAAAGTTTAGCAGGGAAGAGGCAGAACTTCAATTAACTCGAGCGGGGGAAGACGTGGAAAGCAGACACTGAGCAGGGAAGGGAGATGGAGCAGTGCTGGAGGCGAAGAAGAAGAAAAAACGTATTTCTTTTTTCTTTTTTTTCCCCCCTTTTACGTTTAATTATACATTCCCAATACGGTGAATTGATTGCCTTTGGTGCTTTTGTTCTTGTAGATTTTTCCTTTTTAACAAATAACGAGGAAAATAAGAGGCTTTCTTAATCCTTTCGCTTCTTTTCTTTTTTTTTTTTCTTTTTCTTTTCCTTTTTTTCCCTCAAAAAAGAAGAAATGCGCACTGACTCCAGTCTATCTATTTACAGCCGAGATTAAGCCCTTCTGGTGCGTGTTACCGACCGTGTTCATTCGGAACAGCCCAATAAACACTGCAGCAGGGTGAAGTTGGGCTCCCTTCGATTCCGAATCCTCCTCCAGCCCGATACGCAGAAAGAACCCAACCCGCCGTAGAGATGTGCACGTATCTATCCCGATTTTCACCCAAATGTAAAATGTATGCAGTGATTTTTAAAGGATAGTAGATTTCTAGTTTCGAGGCAAAGCCGGGGGCGATGTAAAACCTTTTTGATGTTGCAGGAACTCGTTCAACTGGACTGTCTGCCATTTCTGTTAAAGTTCAACTTACGTTCCTTCCTAAATAGACTCACACTTCCCAGAGCAGCCCCCCCACCCCCATTACGCGCACACACGCACACTTTTGTTTTAAGAACAGATTCCATTTAAGCGCCTGAGACGCCCCTACCATCGTGTTCTTAATTAGAAATCGGAAAGAAAAAGGAGGAGAAACACTTTTCTTTTTCTTTTTTTTTTTTTCTTTTTTCTTTTTCTTTTAAAAAACCCTTCCTTCTCTTTCAAACCTACCCACAGATACATTATTTTGAAGGCTGCCCGGAACGGAATGACCCGAAGAGCACCCGCGGGTTAGGATCACTCTGCCCCATCCCACCGCTCCCACGGCCGTGGAGGGACGCACGACGCTTTCATCTCCCCTTCCAAAAACCAGAGTGGGGGGAGAGCCCCGACATTCCCCCACCTCGCAGGACGGGAAGGGAGACGTTTTGTCGCCCGCTGCTGCGGCACAGACAATGGCCGGGCTGTGCAGGGGACGGGGAAGGCTCGGCGGGGCCGGGGGCGGCCGGGGGACCCCCGCACACCCACCGGGCTGAGCTGCCGGTTGATAACTAGCCTGAATACAGCTCGGAGACACTGGGGCTGCGAAAAGTCGGAGCAGTGCCCTCTCTCTGCTTCTCTTTCTCTCTCTCTCCCTCTCTCTCTCCCTTTTTTTTTTTTTTTTTTTTTTTTTTCCTCGTTTCTTTTTAACACTGAGTGCTTTCCCGATGGAAGCCCGGAGCGATGTGGGACCGCTTTGGGGCTGCAGCTATGCTGCCCCGACGGCGCTTCCTCGGGGCGGACGGTATCGCCCAGCGCCCTTCCAACACCGCCACTCAACAGCTGTGCGAATCCCTCCCCGATTCCTACGAACACCACCACCACCAAATCCAAATTAAAAACAAAACCACCACCACCACCAAAAAAAAAAAAAAAAAAAAAAATCATTGACGAAGCGGCAAACCTTTCCCTCCATCTAATTATTATTATTATTTGTTCCCATTTCGGAGCCGATCCAGCGCGCTGCTTTACTTACAAGGAACGCATTCGCGGAGCCGTGTTGGGAAAGATCCGGGCAAAATTAAGAACCGTTTGGCTCCGCTGTGGTCCCCCCCCCTCCACACACACACCGTCCCCTCCCGCCTCGCTCTGCTTTTGGACCTCAAAAATCCCGAGGAGGTCTCTGAAATAAAGCCCAGAACTTTCCGTGCCCGCTTTGGATGGATCGGTTCGGCTGTGTGCACCCACGGACGTGCGACAATGTGTGTGCCTCGTCATTAGTGCGGGTGGATGCGGACGCGCACATCTTATCTACCGGTGTGTGCGTGTAAAAAGAGTCGTAAAAACGCCATCCGGTCGTGAAAAGGAGAAAAAGACAAAATATACATATATCCAAATTCGGGTTTGAGCTTAGATTGGGATCGGAAATTAAGAAACTAGGACAAAAAGAAAAGAAAGAAATGCATCCCGTCCCCGAATAGCAGATCGCGTTTCTCTTCTAATTTCATCTTTTCCCCTCTTTCTCGACATTTGCCCGTATTTAATCGAATTACATTTAATTCGGGCTCTAAACAATCCAACTCTTGCCTTTAAGTTGCCTCATTCCAACCCCCAGATCGTTTCTTTGATGTTTTAAATCGCATCAAACAGCTTTTCCACGAAAGAAAAAAAAAAAAGAAAGAAAGAAAAAAAAAGTTTAGGACTTGGCATGCCGGCTACAAATTTGCAAATAAATAAGCATTTAAGCATTTACTCTCTGTTTCCCATCTCTATTTGTGTGTGCGGGTGTCTGCGTCTCTATATCTGCATGTAAGCAGATGTAGAGCTGTATATGTATTATATAGTATGCCTCTATGCAGCTAGATGTATATTTAAATATACATATACTCCCTTACTCATATGCATATTATATACTCACCTCATAGATATCTTCGTACTTGACATTTTCAACCAGTTTCCAGAGCATGATGGCAGGCTGTTCTCTAGGAGGTGAGTGCATTCATGTGAAGAGCAGATGTCTGGATTCTCAGTACTTCTCTGTCTGTAATGATCCATCTATAATTGGAAATGGGGGACAGACACCAAATCCGACGTTCCTCTTCCATCGCAACTTATATCTGTTGTCTGAAACAATAGGCTGCAGAAGTAAACCTCAATCGGATAGTAAAAACATTATCTGTTACATAGTTACATATATCTACAGACATATATGTGACTATATATCTGCATATACACACATATATAGACTTCTGTGCAGGCAGTTAAAGACATATATACAGTTTCACACACATATACACGCACACATACACATTTATATCTCCAAATATATAACTTCTCCCATGTGCAGACATATATAAAGTGACCCATTTATATATGTAAATTATATATATTCTCGCTTATGTATGGATTTACATAGGCACATGTATGCTACACGTTACATATGCATATATGCATACAAACCTGATCCATTTGTATGGGACTATATAGAAAAGCATATGTGTGTATTTCTTTATACATCTACCCTTATATACATGAACATACAGTGATCAAAGATACATATTCTATAGTGCATTTACCCGCTATTTTTATAGAGGGCAGGATGGATAGATAGACACACACAGAGATAGGTAGATAGATAGATAGATAGATAGATAGATAGATAGATAGATAGAAAGAAAGATAGGTGGACAGATAGATGGATAGATAGATGGGTAGACAGACAGACGGATAGATAGATAGATAGATAGATAGATAGATAGATAGATAGATAGATAGATGGACAGATATACAAATAGGTAGATAGACACATAGAATGGAGAAATTAATGAACATTTTTTCAACCCTATTTAAACTAAAATAAAGGACAGGTTGTCTCTGCACCAGGCGGTTCATCATTTGCTGTGAGATATTACTCTTTCCCCCGCATGCAATATGCTTTTATTTACATGTCCAGAAATTATCCTCTCCTATGCAGTAAAGCACCAAAACAGCGTCTCCCCAACACATCCAAGCCAAACTAAGAGGAACACATTTAGATCAATGGTTTTCCTTTGAAAGCCTTATACTTCGGACTCGGGCTGTCTATTTTAGAACTTGGAAACACTTTCTAGGCGAAAAATGGAGAAGAAAAAGAGTTTCGCAAGCCCTCCTCTGCACGCATTTCAATAGCGATTAACTACTTTCTGCAGAGCGGTTAAAGCAGAGTTGGGTTTGTGCGGTTCCAGGACAGCCCTCGGTTTGGAAGGGGAGAGGAGGAGTTGGACCATTTGTAACCTTTAT
This sequence comes from Gallus gallus, assembly GCF_016699485.2. NCBI lineage: Eukaryota > Metazoa > Chordata > Aves > Galliformes > Phasianidae > Gallus > Gallus gallus. Next base: position 108,046,743 of record NC_052534.1, read on the forward strand.
TTCTTTTCTTTTTTCTTTTTTTCCTTTTTTTTTTTTTTTTTTTTTTTTTTTTTTTTTTTTTTCCCCAGGCAAACCTTCGCTCGCATTGTCCTTTTTTTTTAACACGTCGTACCGCATAGAGGCGACTTACTCTGCAGGCGAGCAGAGCCCATCTCTGCCTTCGGAAAGGGAACAATTGGGCTTTGCGGTGGGCTGGTGCATCAGGAGGGGGGGCGAGAAGGGTGAATTAGCGTAAGAGACACATGCAAAAACAGAGAGAAAGGTGTTTCTGAATTCAAGGTCCTGATTCCTACCAATCTTCGTTATTCTGCACGGGATCCTATGGGGTAGTGCAGTGTCCTTTGTACTTTCAGAGGTCCTACAGGTAAAGAATGCTTTTATAGATGGGTAATCTCGAAAACGAGGAGAACTTCATCAGGAGACACTTGTGGTGCCATTTGGTTGGCTGGTGGGAAGGGTGGGCTTGTCTCTTTGTGTTCCCTTTGGCCTCAAATCCAAGCAGGACGGATACATTCACCCCTCTTTCCCCCAACCTCTGCAGCCCCCCTCACTGTTCCTATGCGCACATCTTCCACAAACTCAACCCGCAAAAGGCAGGAGACAAACAACAGCCAGATATTGCAGCAGGAGCTGGGCAGCGCTCTTGCTGGAAGTTATTAAAACAGATGCGAGTAGGTTTTCTTTCTTCCCTTCTTCTTCTTTTTCTCCCCCCCCCCCCCCCAACCCCCTCTCCCCCCAGCATAGCTACTGCACAGAGGAGGAGGAGAAAAGAGCACATCCCTGAGTGGGCTGGACAGAGCAGCGCAGCCGAAGCAATAGTGCTAAAAAAAAAAAATGCTGGGAAGGAGAAGAGAGCTACGATGTGCAGAGATCCCCACACACAGCCACCCCACAGCGCTCTCCTCACGCCTACAGATCCAAATGGCCCTCTTAGAAAAATATCAGGCTCATAAAGGGACAGTGTGCCATCACTTCTGTTAAAGTCTTTGAGTCACGTTCTGCGAGGCTGGCACAGGGCAGAGGGAATGTGCTGCGTGACAGTGAATGCCTCACCATTTCGTGGCACCCTGAATTAAATACGGTCTCCGTGCTGGGGGAGGGGAGAGGAGGGGTGAAAGAAAAGAAGCTCAAATGGATATGACGGCCGCTGCTTCTCTGCTAACAGAATTGTGTAGACTTGAAATCCTTATTTCCGTGTCCCACAGTCATTACATTCACTTGTAGTTGCGATCTGTGGCATATGTGTGTCCGGTGTTCATTAAGAATAATTCAAAGGAATGGGGGTTCTGTGCAGCTTTTGGGCTTGTTTTGCAGCCTTTTTTATTTCTTTTCAGTGCATCTGTTTTAGCAGTTTCAGTTAGGAAGAGTTGCTCCCTAAACGTGCAACAAGCTCTGCTTCGGAAATGCGAGCCAGGCCTTCCAAAGTGACCACTAAAAGCTGTTTGAGGAAAGGAGGGGGAGGGAAGGAGGAAACAGGCAGGAAAAGAGGAAAAGAGACGTTTCTCGGTAAATTTTGGGCAACACTGTAAGGAGTGAAAGCCTTCGCTTCTCCAGCACAGAGAGCGGAGCTCCAATCGATAAGGCGAAACTTCGAGCCATCTAGGTCTGTATTTCACGTGATTCTGTCACTCTTTCTGCCATCCCTGCGAACAAAAGGCCGCCTTCACGCCGAGCCCCGCACGCGGCCCTGGAGCCCTCCCCACCCCGGCTGCGGGCAGCGCGCACTGAGCCGCGTTGCGCGGAGCTGCGGCGCCCTCTGATGGGCGCTCCCGGCCCGGGGCTGCGACTTCCGAACGGCCGAACTCTTTTTTCCCGGCTGGGAACGGCGATGCTCGCAGTGAAAAAAAATTTCCCTTTTAATTCCATCAGTTATCCATATTTCATTGCGTATTTCATTCCAGTACTTCAAGGGAGGTTATAAACAGGAGGGGGGCTGGCTTTTCACACGGTCTGATAGCGATAGGACAAGGGGGAATGGCTTTAAACTAAAAGAGGAGAGGTTTAGGTTAGATTTGAAGAGGAAATTCTTTACTCAGAGTGTGGTGAGGTGCTGGCACTGCTGCCCAGAGCTGTGAGTGTCCCATCCACGGAGGTGCCCCAGGCCATGGGTGGACCCCGGGCAGCCTGAGCTGGTGGGGGGCACTCAGCCCATGGCAGACGTTGGGGCTGGTCGGGCTTTAATGCCCCCCCCCCCCCCCCCGACCCAAACCATTCTATGATTCTGTGATTCTATTATATGATTTTTCCAGGTTTTTTTTTTTCTTATAAACTCTACCTGCCTCTCCTCAAGATCCTACTTCACAGCTTTCAGTCATATTCAGCCTTCTAAAGCCAATGTGTGCCCTTATAACACAGTATATGCCCCCTCTATGCAACCCCATAGAAAATCTCCAATATCAGTGGAGTTACAAATAAATCAATTTATCTCAGCGCCCTCTGCTGCTCGCTGCGGGTTCTCCGGTAAAAGCAGTTTCTGCCGTTTCTAACTGAAACTTCAGTCCTTTCAGACACATTTTGTACCTTTTCTTGTAAAGTAGATTTTCTTCTTCTTCTTCTTCTTCTTCTTTTTTTTTTTCTTGTCTCTTAATTTTCTGTATATTCTCATATGTATTTCAGAGTTCGGTATTTTTCATTAAACAATCACTTTGGAATCTTACTTCGGAATTGAAAAAATATATATGACAACAAATATCTCAACATGTCTCTTAAAACTCAGTGCCTGCTCATTCACGGGTGCACTTTAACCCTTTTCTTTGTGAATAACAGTGAGACTTATCTCTTAAATTAAGTCCAGCTTCCCATTATTTTTGCTGATCGGTTTTCCTTGTGATATCTGCAGATGCAATAAGGACTTTCCTCCCTTCCTTCTGGCTTTCTAAAACCACAGTGCTCAATTGTCTTGGAGACATATCCCAACTCCTCTTTCTGCTGCCTGTTCTCTGACACAGCAAGAGCAGCACACTGGGAAAATGCAGCCATGAGTGCTGAGCCCACTTGGATGGATCCCAGCAATTTGCTATGTTTAATAACCCTGTGGGTAAGAGGTTGGGGTTTTTCCCATCACTAGTGAGCTCCCTGGGATCCTCATTGCTACAAACTGTTTTCAAACCCAAGATTAGGAGAAAGATGTCACCATGGGGCACCAGGATGCGCTTCCTGGTCCCCCGGGGCTGCCAGCTTTCCATACCACTGCTTGCAACCAGGCAGGACAGGGCAGAGACAGTAATACATTTGGAGATGTAGTGTACAGGAGGACATTTCTGCTGCCTTTGCTTTGGGATTTTCCTTCTGCCTTTCTTCTCTGGATATGGAATGAGGATGAGTTGCAAGGGATGAACGATAGCAAAAAGCATAACAACCTAATGGCAATCCCAATCTACACCACGCATGGACATCATGAATGTTCTCAGTATTTCCATCTGAGAGGGATAGCACTCTTGTATTTACTTTTGACACCAATTATTAAATCTTATTAAATCAAATAGAAGGAAAAATGGAAAGAAGGAGGAACTTAAGAGAGTAGATGGGTAGAGAAGAATTTGAAACCAGCATCTAAGCAATTTTGTATTGTATTATTTTTAGGATGAGTGCGCTCTGGGTCATGATGAAAGACAGTGCAGATGTCGCATGTCTATCTGTGGTGCTCACTTTCAGTCACTGATGTAGTCTGTGAATTAGAGCCCTTTATAAACAGGAAATGAGTTATACAGAATAAATGTCTCATTTCACAGTGGTGCTCAGAGATTTCATTGTATCCGAACACAGATTTCTGTTTTTTCATGCCAACCTATTCCTTTTCCCTCCCCACTGACCGAGCTTCAAGTACCTACATACTTCTAATGTGTATTTTTCTTACACGGAGTATTTTGTGATACCACGGAGCAAGATGCCACCTAAGTTCTGGTGGATATTTCCGCCTGCTCCAGAGGGGATTATTTTGCCCATGCTAGAAGATAATTTCTTAGTGTTGATCTAATTTAGACAATGAGAGATGGGAGATGAAGACTTGGTTCTTCCCTTATCTACCTTGGAGCCAAACCTAGTTCTCCTAAACCAAGTCTTGCACAGTGTGTGGGCTATTTGGAAGAATAAGCCCTTTCAAGTGATACCTCTATTACTAGAATAAGAAAAATGTTGATACCCAAATTTAACTGCCCTACTCACATGTTGATGTTTTATTCCTCTTCACTACCTGTGTTTTTGTGTTGCTGTTTTATACAAGAAACCTGGGTACATGGTGTTATCAAGGATCTAGACCATAGGGCTAAGTGATGGTATGTCTCACCGAATACCTAGATGAAACCTTGGTGCTTCCTCCTGCAAAGCATTCTAAGTACAGCAAACTCTTTGGATCAGGAATGGCAGAGATCTTCCAGATTAAGAATGTAGAGTTTTTCAGGCCTTCCTTCTCAGGCCACGTTCCCTTCACCTTCATAGTGATCTGATGCAGGCCCTTAACTCAAAAAAAGGCTAACGAACTTTGAATAAGTATTTGGCTTACTAAGACAGACAGCACAAAGGCTTGTTCATCTCTGTTGTCCTTTCCTACATGCTTGGACTGCTTCACCCCACTGACACGTGTATTTATAAGTCCCAAAACTTCCTCTGAATTAGTATCTTGACTGCTATCTTCCATGACTGAAAGGAAAAGGAGTTAGGATGCAATGTTAAATCAAAGACTTTATTCACAATATACTACTGAATGATTTATTCTTTGCATCACAAGAGTCTGGGGAGTCCCAGGATCTGCTGTTTCAGCTGCAGGGTCATCCTTCCTCTCCACTTCCAGTTCTTGAATGGGTCTTAATCCTTTCTTAACCCACTTCCTCTTAGAAGCCAAACAAAACAAATACAAAAGTTGCTAAACTTGTTTCCTTAAGAAAAATAATCAACTAGAATTATAAACGTATCTTTCAGTTTCCTCAGATTTGGCTATTTAAATCTAGAATTGGCTTGTTCACCTGAATACACCACATAGTTTTTAGTTCTTTATTTGTTTATTTCTTTTATTTGTTTAATTGAATTCAACTATGTTTATGTGGTTACAGAGAGTTTGCATGTGATTCAGTCAAAAAACAAGGTTGAAGCTATATTTATACCAGGAAATACACCCACCACATTTCAGGATGTAGAACGTAGAGTGAATAATCTATGCTCAAAATACAGTATATAAAATTCCTGTCAGGAGAGAATTTTAATTTTAAGTGTTTTAAGGAAAGAGAATAAGAATTAAGATCTGGCCTATTATCTGAATTTTGTTCGGTACTTCATTTTCCCACTTACTTTTTTCTCCCTCCTCTCTCTAAACTTGCTTTCTGGAAGTAGGCACTCAGACAGTATGACCATAGGCAATGCTTCAGGGAGTTAAAAACTTTCTGGGAACATGAAAGGAGATATAGCAAAGCCAGGAAATTCTATCTTTAGGGGAAACATTTTTCAGGCTCCCAAAATTGCTTATAATATATCAAGAGTCAAATCAATCCCCAGATATTCTGTTCAGCTCACTCCAGTATTGCACTGTGGCAAATGTATCCCATCAGGGACTTCAATCCAAGCAACAGTAGAGACTTAAGTTACAATTCACGTTAGCTCACCTTAGCCCTTTCCCTTCCCTTCCCTTCCCTTCCCTTCCCTTCCCTTCCCTTCCCTTCCCTTCCCTTCCCTTCCCTTCCCTTCCCTTCCCTTCCCTTCCCTTCCCTTCCCTTCCCTTCCCTTCCCTTCCCTTCCCTTCCCTTCCCTTCCCTTCCCTTCCCTTCCCTTCCCTTCCCTTCCCTTCCCTTCCCTTCCCTTCCCTTCCCTTCCCTTCCCTTCCCTTCCCTTCCCTTCCCTTCCCTTCCCTTCCCTTCCCTTCCCTTCCCTTCCCTTCCTCCTTTCCCCTTCCCCCTTCCCCCTCCCCCCTCCCCCCTTCCCCCTTCCCCCTTCCCCCTTCCCCCTTCTCTTTTTGGATTCATGGTGCAAAATTCAGATGTTGTCTTAAAAATTTAGGCACAAACTTGTTGTCTGAATTAAGTTAACCGCTTCCTCATTGCTTTCCATGCAATATTAATTCTAGTGATAGAATGTGATATTAATATTAATATAAACATGCCATTTGGAATTGTAATCCTAAGGTAATTGTATATCATTGCTTTCATTATTATAAATGCACAAGCACAATACAAATCAATATTTCCTACCTAAAAGGCATAGGAATGAGCAAGTATAAATTAATCATTTTTACAGCTGTGAAATTAAACATTTTGTTTGTTCAGTATCAAAATAAGGGAGGTGAAATTTATACTTTTAAACTTTTTTTTTCCTCCCCAATTTTGAAGTGAATATTTCCTAACGATTGTATTTGACTACTTGAACTTCTGTTGCAAGAGCTTCCAGGCACCCACCCTTTGATAATCAAACTTGTTTACGGAGCTTTGGAACATCCTACTGAAAATGTGACTACAACGTTCTGTAAATAACAGCCTCACAGCATCATTTCTCTGTTTTGTTTTTACACCGTTTGTCTTCACTACTGAAGTTCATCATCACCATTTTTTCTCCAACTAGGAGAAAAAGGTCCTTGTTTGCAAGTTTAAGTCAGGGCTGTGGGATGTACCAGTGGTGCTACTTTATCTTTCCTCAGTTCACCAAAAGATTTCTTGAAAAGAGGATATCAGAAAGGAGGACAATGTTTCAACTACAAGTCAGTGACAGATGCATTGTGGCCTTTATACGTAATTACACTATATACTTTTGTTAATCTAGGCACAAGACACACTTGCCCTTCTGTCCTCCAGTTCAAACCTGTACATAGTGAAGTGCCATTTATAAACAACAATTCGATTTCATAGTCAGTGTTGTACAAATATTATCATCAGTGACACTGTATGTTCCCATTGGTAAGAATGCAAAGCAGTGTCATGGCAGGAACTGGAATTTAAATTTCAGTTAAGAATTTACGTGCTCAGTCATAATTCTTTCTTTGTCGTCCATTTCAGGTTCAAATATCTTTAGATCCATCTGACACATGGAGTATTTTGTCTAATTGTTGTAATTATAGCCAATACCCCCATGATTCGAGGTCAAATGTGCACTCAGAGTCAATCAAATTTGTAATCTCATTAAACAGAAGAAAAACAAGTTCATTTGACAGCATCTATTTTCTGTAAACCCATATTGATTAGTATTAATTATATTATCTCTCTTTAATTTTTCATTAACTGAGTCCTCAGTCGTATAATGCATTAGTGGGCACAGAACTGATACTATATTTTTAAGCATCCAATTATGTAGACATTTCTGGTTGTCTTTTTAGAATTTTCTCAACAAATTTGCCTCTATGCTTCATCCAGTCATAAAAGGGAAATATTTATTTTCCACACAGCTGATCATTTACTTGAAAACTCCTCAAATTGTCGCATTCTAAGATATTGAGCAGCCACGGATGAATTCAGTTCTTATTCATGGTTAATTCTTACTCAAAGTGCTTTTGTTATCTTCTTCTAAGGCATAAATAACAGCTGCTATCAGAGACAGGTTGCTGAACCCAGTGGTCTGGTTTGGTACTGTTCTTACACTGGTCTGATACAAACTACTGTACTCTTCACCTATGTACTCATGCATAGAGCGAAAATAGCACTTTTAAATGAAAATCTTACCGAATAAATAGAATATATATATTTTTCTTATTCTTGAAGCTTTGTGAACCTCAAAGTTAAAGGAATAAAATGACTTTCTGCAATTTCAAATGGAGCATTGAAAACAAACAGATGTCAGATGGTTGTAACAACAACAACAAAAATCACTTGAAAAAAAAAAGTGAAGTGTTTCCACTCCTTGTGCCACCAAATCCCCACAAAATGACTATGAAATCACACCCGCTCATGTCTATCTTAAGTATTTTTCTGCAGACTATAATCTGAAACACAGAAAAAAAGCCCTCATGAATACTCTATGCAGATAACACACATCACATATAAAATGTGCAAGTGATACAAGCAGGAATCTGTAGCTCACTAATTACATATCCATTCATGTGAAACCTTGTATTCCTCCTTGGAGCAGGTTGATCCATGCTCAATCATGCAGCACATGTGCAGTGTGGTTGCATGACATGACATGAAGGGCTAATGGTTGGACTGGATGATCCTGTGGGTCTTTTCTAACCTTAGTGATTCTATGAGTCTATGATTCTATGACTGCTTGGAAAGAAGATCTTTGGGAGGGTCACTTAGGTTTCCAGGCACTGAAGAGAACTGGGTTTTGTCAGTGTCCCAAAGGCTGTCACTGTCTGGTCCATTCATGGTTCTTGTTTATTTTTCAGTTTTCAGTGTCCTTGTCCTTCAGACTTCACATTTGTGTGGAGCTGGAGAAGTAGCCCTATAGAGAAAGGGCCAAAAAATACTGTTAATAAATGGAGCTGTCTGAAATTAACCCCCATCCTACCAAAATCCATAAGTATTTTTTTTACTGACTCAAATGAGTACTAAATAGGGTCATTCAGATAGCCCCAAAGCTCTGAGTACTAGAGTTCAAGAATGTAGAATGGCATTCTCTCTCTTCTGGAATATTCTGTAACTTGTTGAAAGTAAGAAATGTGTGAGTTCCGTTTGAGATGACATAAATGTTTAGGTTGCCTATGAAATGGGGTCCTTTTACCTCAGACTTGAGGTTAGTCATCAGGAACAGCAGAAGCAGATCTTCACATGAATACTTTACATCTTGTGTATGTTGACATCAAAGTGCCTTGAGTCCTGTCCAGAAGCCTTGAAGTATGGGACTGAAAGATGTGACATAGGACCTACAAGAGCTCCACCTTGTAATTATCCTATCCTATCCTATCCTATCCTATCCTATCCTATCCTATCCTATCCTATCCTATCCTATCCTATCCTATCCTATCCTATCCTATCCTATCCTATCCTATCCTATCCTATCCTATCCTATCCTATCCTATCCTATCCTATTCCATTCCATTCCATTCCATTCCATTCCACTCCATTCCATTCCACTCCATTCCATTCCATTCCATTCCATTCCATTCCATTCCATTCCATTCCATTCCACTCCATTCCAAATTCTCTTCTATTATACTTTATATAGTATTTTACATTATATACTATTGTACATTATATTATTTATTATAAATAAAATAGAAAGATATATGCATCTCTCTTCAAAAGCTAATGAGTCAGGAAATTCTTCTGACATTGGCCTCCTACATTTCGCTCTTAATACATAACCTTTGTTGTTAGTTGCAGTAGCCCATTAGTCTGATTTAAATTATGTATGTATATTATTATCTGAATTTTACAGAAAGTTTTACTGATCTTCTTCAGGGACTCAAATATCTTTACTGCACTTTTACACAGTTTCACATTATCTATATGTCAGACGTGATAAATGTCATCATTTTATGTAATGAAACATAATCAATTCCTTTAAATGAGCAAACAGCTGGGAAGGAGAAACCTTTGAAATTTGACATATTAATAGCAGCTGAGACTGGATAGTCAAAATCCATTCCCTACCATTCTAACTGAATGAGTATTGAATAGAATCCAGCTAAAATTTTGATATGCCATTAGTAAAACAAAAGTGCAGAGATCTGCAGACGGGTATACCAACAAACATAGACTGAAACATATTCACTGCCCCAAATATATTTTCCATCTGCTCGAAATAGAGGGAGGAATTCACAGACCCTGTGTTCTGCTGCCTGTGTGTCATGCAGTAAGGCATCCAGCATTGCTGTGAAGGTAACATGTAATAGGGAATCCATCACTTCCTTGGCTATTTCATGAAAACAAATTTTCAACACAAGTTAGTGACCTCTCTCTGTTTGGTTCGTGTGTACTGGTTTGAATACAGAATCTTCTAGTTTGGAATCTTTGAAAGTTTCATTGTATGGATATGGCCAGGCTGTGATGGCTGTCCTGAAGACAATGATCTTGAATCATAGAATTGTAGAATCACTAAGGTTGGAAAAGACCCACAGGATCATCCAGTCCAACCATTCACCCATCACCAATGGTTCTCACTAAACCATGTCCCTCAACACAACATCCTAACGCTCTTTGAACACCACCAGGCTCAGTGACTCCACCACCTCTCTGGGCAGCCCATTCCAGTGCCTGACCACCCTTGGAGAAGTAGTATTTCCTAATATCCAGCCTAAATCTTCCCTGGTGCAGCTTGAAGCCATTCCCTCTAGTCCTATTGCTGTCACCTGAGAGAAGAGGCTGACCCCCAGCTCACTACAACCTCCCTTCAGATAGTTATAGAGAGCAATAAGGTCTCCCCTGAGCCTCCTCTTCTCTAGACTGAACAATCCCAGCTCCTTCAGCCGCTCCTCATAAGGTCTGTGCTCCAGACCCCTCACTAGCTTTGTTGCCCTCCTCTGGACACGCTCCAGGGCCTCGATGTCTTTCTTACAGTGAGGGGCCCAAAACTGGACACAGTACTTGAGGTGCGGCCTCACCAGTGCTGAGTACAGGGGGAGATCTACCTAAGCAGATTAATAAAAGTCAGCAATCTGGAGTCAAAGCTGTAATACCAGTTAACTAAAATTTAAATAATCATCCAGTCCATTGGATGTACTGAACCTGTATAACTGAAGGACTGTGTGGATTATAGAGAAGACCATTGCTCTCTCTTCACCAATTCAATTCTGAAATGAGTAACAATTAATAAAAGTTTCCCTCATTTATTTTTAACTGAAGATGGGATTAATTTTTCCTTTTCTATCCAAAATTTAAGCACTTAGTCAAGCTAGGCTTCCTCCATATTCAGTGGAGATAGGTTAAGCAACCAGTTTAAAAATATGCCTCACCTCTCAATATAAAAAATCAGAGACCTATGTGAAGCTGTACTTTCCTTGAGGGGATGAGTAAAAGGCAGATTAAAGACAGGTAGAAAAATGCTGTGATAACAATAAAAAGTAAGCAAAGGTCAACCAGCAAAGGTCCCTCTCTTCAGTACACCTTTCCCTAGACTATGGTGCAGTGGTTTTCTGGTGAATGAAGGACTGTTTGCTTATTTTGCTTTCTTTTCCTTTTTATTTTCAAATCTTAGGAAATGAGGATTTTGGCCACTCATTTCTCAGGCTCGATTATCTTGGCATACTTCCAGCAGTTTATTCATCAAGAGTCCAATTTCACTAATATGCTCTCTACTGACCATTCCTAATTTTCTGTGCAGTTTTATTACTTGCTTTACACTGTATATGAATTGTCAAAGGCTCAATGCCTTGATAACTGCTTAATTTAGCTGACTGTAATGATGCCCCAGGATAGTTCATTAATATATGTGTAAAATGTGTATTAACAAAAATGTGTGAAAAATGGATGGCTTTGGATAGAGACAGTAATGGGACTCATCTACTTGCCCTTTCATGTCCAGTCCAAGATGCAGAAATTGAGTTTCACAGGGTGTTGAAAACACTTGTGCATGCCACCAGTACCTAGGCTTGTGTTGGCACAGGTACCAAGACATAACTAATAAGTGCTGCTAGGCAGTTGCTCTTTTCACAGCTTCATGCATTTATGGACAAGAGTATCTAAGGAATTTGTGTGGAGATGGAAGATGTGACATATGCTCTGTCCGGAATAGTGAGCAGAGTCTAGGCAGGATAACTTATTTATTTCAAAAGAGGATAGATCCTGTGTGGAAGAAACAGAACTCAGCCCAGAGGTTCACAGAATCACAGAATGGTTAAGGTTGGAAGGGACATCTCAGTCTCACTCACCACTCTTCTCGGAGCAGCACCATCTTGGATATGTTGCTCAGAGACATATTCTGTCAAATTTGAAGAACATTTAAGGATTTCCACAACTTTTCTGGGAAACGTGGTCCAGAGTTCCAATATATTTACAGAAAATAAAGTTTTTTTTTTTTTTTAATAGAATTTCCTGTATTTCAGTTTTTGCTCATCACCTCTTTTCCTGTCACTGGACACAAATGAACAGTCTGGTTTTGTCTTGTTTATTCCCCTCACTCTGTGGTGTTCATATACATTGCTAAGACAGATCCACAGGACCTATGGGGAGCCTGTGCTCTCCTCTCCAGAAGTAAGAGATGGACACCAACCTGAGTCCTCCTGCTGTTGCAGCTGTTGACTGTGCGACTGAACCAAAACAGTACCTGATGTACCACTATACTACTCTTTATACAGACAATACTGCACCTGTATGCTCACTGAAAAAACATATTTAGTACTGTTTCAAGCATCTTTGGGTATCCAAGATACATATAAGAAATGGATGGATCTTGTGAAGGAGCTGTGAGAGACCTCTGTCCCTCAGTAGAAACAATGGGAAAGCAAGAAGGATAGACAAATATGTATAAAATGTTACTAACTGGTTATATGTGGGTGAATGAATCATGCCACCAGTGTGTTTGTTAGAATAAAATGACCACCAGCTTTGTCTTCAGTTGTGTAGGTCTGTCTGAGTGAGAGAGATCCTGAATGAGCAGAATTTTGTCCAACAGTTCAGGGCAGTCCTAGTAATACTTTCTCCAAAAGCAGGCTGCTTTGAGTTACTTCAGAAGCTGCATTTATGCATCACTAATTCAAATAAATTTCCAATAAAACCATCAACAGAAAACCCAAATCATAAACCTTTGGCCACAAAACCAACAATTTATGGCTTGAAGTCCATTAAGACCTGAAGTTACTCATCAGTTCTTGGCCACGTCTTTTCAACAGCAAGGTGAAAGCAAATACCAGTTAAGAAACCAGACACTGTTAGATTTGGCTTCTAGTGCCTATGTAAAAACGGAACTGTATTTTTTAGCAAGATATAAATGAAAACAACCTCTCTAACAGAAGTGGGAGTTGTGTTGCTGAACATGTCCAAATGTTATCATATATCCTTCATCAATTCTTCTATTTCAGTATATTCAGAATTTTTCAGATTGAGTCCCACATTTCACATTATCAGTTAGAACGTAAATTTATACAAGCTCTCCATATGTAGTTTACATACAGAACCTGGTAGAGGTGGATTATTTTTTCTTATTGTTCTTTTTGCTTTTCATCTTCTTTGATGTTGTAGTGTCTACAAATTAGACACTATTGTTGCTCATTGACATGTACTTTGGCACTGTACTTCTGCAAATCTCAATGGAATTTTCTTTTTCTTTTTCAAATGGAGTGAGTGGAAAAATTTACACACCAAAGTGAAGATAGGTGGCCGAGCCAACCTTTCATGTGATTATATTTAAAATACTGATGAATTTGCCACAGTTGTACTTCCTCTGAGTTTGGATAAGAGTGTATGCAGAACTGATCAGAAGAATTCAGTATCGCACCAGGGAAGTAGTATTTCCCAGAAGATTAAATAGTAATATTAATTAGCGAGGGTTCATTTGACAGGGAACAGAGGTGGAGGTTGAATGAATTGAGTTCTAACGTGTAGGAGTTGCCTTCCAAATCATTTCCTTTTCCACCTGAAATCTTTCTGAAGTCCTACCACTGCAGCTTTGCCCTTGGTGTGTCACTGTCTAGAATGACTCACAAAGTCATTCCTATAGGAACTGGAAGAACACAGAAAGAAGGATTGTCATCGGGTTCTTAAACAGTTTTGAAACATTATGTCTAGGAAACTGCATTAAAAAAAATCTCATTTTATTTCATTTTATTTTATTTTCAGCAAAAATTTTAAGATCCATTTATTTTGGAAAACTTGAATGAACATCTAATCTAGAGTTCCTTCACAGGAAACCTGCAGAAGGATGCTAATTACACCTAAAGACATATTTTTTGATTCTCCTTGTTTCTTCCTGGGAAAAGTCAAACTGTACATTTGGACCAAAATTTAGAGTGATAGTGCTGACCATTAACTCAGACCATTGGCTGAAGTAGGACTTGGAATTCAACTGCTATAAGCTTGCAGGAAGAAAGCTAAATAACTACTTTGAGGCTGTAGACATATGAATTTTATTGCCAGCATTGTAATAACCTTTCTATGCAGTCATGGGGAAGGCACTTCTGAGAGTGTTCGGCTCTATCTAATTTAGTCATCCAGATATTAAGTATTCAGGTTTTCTAGATTTGGTTTAGTGTAGATGGAGAAGGACAAGGATTCCTGCCACTTTTCTACTGTGGGCAATTGAGAAAGACTAATCCAATGTAAATCAGCCAATCGAGTTTCCTGTATTAGGAAACTGCCTTGTGTTATATCTTTCTTTCATACACCAAGAATAAATTTTTGTTAGCAAGTTCTAGATGAGATAAATATCTAAGAGTCAAAATTGTATGAGGTAGTCTATGTATAGTTTCAGTCTCTATATAAGATGATTTCTTTTCTGTAATACACGAATACTGTCATTGGTGTTCCTTTACTTTTACGTCATATGTAGATAGACCTTATGTCTAGGTCTTGTAATGCAGAAGTGAAGATTATCCGGAGATGGAAATTACTTTCAAGCACAAGACAAATTACAGTTAAATCAACATAGATTTTATTGCCGTGAAATGTTCAATCAAATGTGGTCATTATTTTCATAAACTCATGTAAAACGGGTAGCTTGTATTGCAAATAGAAATATAAAAGGTCATGTTTTTCACCACTGAACTGTAAATTAAGTTAGATTAAGTGGAAAGAAAGGAAAACAAATAATAATAAAAAAAAGCAAATCCCTAAACCAATAAATAGGACATTGTTGGTGACCAAGTGTGCACTTACATTTAAATACAATCACAACAGCTGCTGTACAGAACAGAATTAATAATACAAAATAAAGAAAATTTAAGAATAGGAATAATAATAAAAAAAAGATTAGACCTCTCAGATGACCTTCACCTGGCAAAGGAAAATGACACTGTTTTCCTCTCTCCCTCATTCCCCACACAGCCGAAATTAAAGTCCCGTTGAACCTGTAGTGTGGGCAGAGGCAGATGATATTTTTACAGTTACAGTTCCTATGTAGTTATGTTTGTTGATTTTTGTCTTTTGTGGCAGTCTTATGTCTTCTGTTACCACCGTGTTAGTTTTTTTTTTTTTTTTTAATTGTCCATAAAAATGAAGAATAGAGCAGCAGAACTTTGTCTCCAAAAGTTAGTCAAATGGCAATGGAAGTCATCAGCAGCTCCTTTGGATACTTAAGATATCTAAGACGAAAACTGCTTTCTGGTATTAGGAAACAAACAAACAAACAAACAAAGAAAAAGGCAGTAGGAGAAATTAGCTCTTAGGATACTAAAGCAGCCCTCTTCAGCCTTGCTGTAAAATGGTGAGTAGCAGATGTGCCACTGAATCACATTCAAAGGAAGAGATGAGCCAAGGAAATATTTACACAGAGGTCCCAGATTTGGAAGGACTATATATTGCACCTGCCTAGTAGCAGATTTTTTGTTGTTTTTAGGAACAGTTAAAGAGAAGCTTCAAAGGGCAGGTTCCTTCTAGATTTGGAGAGATGAAGTCTTTTCCCAAAAAGGGAATTACTGGAGGTTATCTTTTAAAAACAGGTGAATGAAAGATCTGAACTCACCCCTTGTGCCAGTTCTCCAAGGCAACAGAATGACACCTGGAAAGAATTAAGGTTTAGGATGGCAGCATGAAGGACAGAACCCTTGGCAGTGTTGTCAGTTGTAGGTTGCTGCTTGTCTCCCCTTCACAAGACACATAAATACTGTACCAGTCCTCATGATCTGCATAAAACTTTCCCTTTGCTACGCATCTCTGCCATTTCATAGTACTAATGGAAGTGAGCAGAAATCCAGTTCTTAGGGTAGAGGTTGGAGGTGAGAACTTCACTTGTAGCTCTGCCAGAGACTTACCTTCTAAATTTGGTCAATGCATGAGCTCTTTGTGCCCACCTTACTCACAGTAAATAACATCTCACTCTATAAAGAGTGGTTAATCAGCATGTTTACTTCATGTTTAAGTTGCTAATAAATCCAAGTAGCAGTGGCTGGTCTTTGTCACTCAGCTGTAGTACTCAATGTGTTTTGATAGTCATGGTGGCAAAAAAGCAATGCATACAAAGCTGGGAAAGAGCCTGAAGTACCACACAACCCAAATACTCAGACAGCACTTGACAGGAATCTAAGGATTTCTAGGTTTCCAAAATTGTAATGACTCATAGGTTTGGACACTTTTTTTGTATTTAGACGTTTTTGACCAGTGTGGAATAAACAATTCCATCATCTCACAAAAGAAGAACTTCTTTTTGTCAGATAAGGTTTATTTCAAAGTCAAAGAGGTACAAATACACTTGAATTTGTTACCAGTGAGCACTCTGTAACTTCAAACTGTGCCTGTCCTTCAGGCTGATCTAATTCATGAGTGTGTTTTGAGATGGGGATATTTCCACAGAGGCGAAGTCTTAGAAATGGGAAAACAAAAACAAGAACAAAACTATGGGAACAATGTTCATGTATGGGTGGAAAAATGGATGAGAACTTAGGCTGAGATTTTAACCACAAGCTCAGTGAGTTAATCAGTTAAAACCACACTGGAAGATCCAATTTTGAAAACCAAAGGCTTTCTGATGTCAAACTACTCCAACAACTAATTCAGCAGAAGAGGGAGTAACAAATATTTTTTCTTTCAATAAAATTAAGTACCGATAAAAATAAATAACAAGGCCTGTGAATGACAGTAAACATTGCAAAGGAAAAATAGGAAAAATGGAGATGTAGATGGAAATAGAGTCTTAATGGTAAGAATTTCTAAGAGTTCAATCAACTTGAACCAGATCCATACTGAAACCTTCCCAAAAATCCACAGAGGTCATTAAGGCTAAAACTGGAAGTTCTGGGTCTTTAAGAATATCCAGGTTTGTTCATATTTATAGATCAAGTGATCATCAAAGATGAAAAAAAATTGTTGCCAGCAGAGCAAAGTCTCACAGGGAGTTTGCAATAACAAAAGGTGTAACTCTTTAAATAAATTACTGTTGGAACCTTGGATCATACCCCAAATAAGTGAATATTTCAAATAATTCTGCATACATGTTATTTCCAATATCAGGCGTGGTTGTAATAAGTCACTGCTTTCTCAACAGTTTTACAGAATAATCTACACAGTCATTTCCCCACCTCCAGGAGACTGATATTTTACTGAGAAATGTGAAAAGAGTTTTCAAACATTTTTTTCTTCTCTCCTCCCTCCTCTTCCACCAAAACAATTCAAATTTATTCACATCTTGCAGTAGAGAATCACAATTAAATTGCTTCACAGTACATTTTCATGCGGCAAATCTGCATAAGTGACACAGTCAAATATTCAATTTTTTCCTCTTTTTCTTTCTTCCCTTCAGTTTGGACAATACAAAAACTAATTTCTTTTTCACTCTTAATCCATGGTTACCTATGTCCATACTCCAGTATTTCATGTTCCAGAGTGATTCCACAGTGAAGAAGATGGCATTGAAGACACCACTGAGGAACATTCATTTGATTTTAGCACAGAGGTGCTGGAGTGACAAATTAATTCAGCAAAGTTTTATTTCTGTGATGCATTTAGCTGATATTAGTGAGTTAAGGAATTTAATAGGTCCATGGAGATGCACCTATTTCTCTCATTTCCCTGCATACAAGGAGCCTAGATAGATGGTATTAAAGTAGATACCTAAGTTATATACTTGAGCAAAGACAAATCTGAGCAAAATCATAGGAATTTTTTTGTTTTGTTTCAGATTTCCTCACACAAGGAAAGAGGGACTCAACTAAATTTAGCATGCTTTCGCACCTTGATGGCAATGTCCTTATTAATCTCAAAAGGGAGACTATCATACCATAAGCATTTTGTTTTCTTCCATACATTTGAAGGGTGAGACTGATCAAGTTAATCATCTGGTTCCCTACATCGTAAATGCCTTTGGAGAGTTTTTACAGTCTCTAAGTCGATAAATCTAAAGCAGGTCATGAAGAATTTTATGTGTCTTAACCACCACTAGAAAACTATAATGAATGTGAATGCAATTAGGCATTTAGTCTTGACCTCCTTTATATCTAGTATAAAAAAAAGACACACTTTCAGTGCATGATTATTTTGAGATGGCATGAACTGTACTCTGTTAAGCACCTTTCCCTCTCTTCTGATTATAGGGAGCAGAGGGTGACTAGCCCAGTAGTAACCATATGCAGTACAAAACACCACCATTAACTTCCAGTTATTATCAGTGGAGAAAGGCATGAACGTCCAGATGACCCCTTCCATCTGTTTTAGAAACTTGGTGTGCATGTCAGGTAGCCACCCATACATCTCTAGTGCTGGCTTAGGGGGTCCTCCAGCTCCTCTTCCAGGAGTCTTAATCTCCTACATGTTTTCTGTCATTTCTACCAAAACTGTGGCTGTCTTAGATACCCTAAAGCATCTCACATGACTCTGAACACTTACATGTGGACAATTACATTTGTTTTCCTGCTGTAGAAAGAGATGAATGATCTTTGGGAAGAAATAAACTGATTCTGTTGATTTTAGAAAGGGCTTGCTTGGTCAGCATAACCCCACCCTATGACATAAATTCTTCCTATTTTTTTAAATAAAATAATATCAGAGAAACAAGAAAAGGAACTGAATGAATGTCTCACTGAAGAATCCAGAATGTGGCTGCAAAAAGGCTCTGGACTCAAAGAGGCTTGAGTTCAAACTACATCTCCAATGTTTCCTTTGTGAGGATGTACGCTGAGTGGTGAAGAAATATTTCAGAAGTATATTAGTAAGGTTATTAATCACTTAACTGCTGTGGACTATGCCAATCTGACATATATGCCATTTTGGTATTATTTTATAGACTTTTTTTTTAATGTGAGTGGATTCGGTTAGACCTCTGTACCTCAGCTGGATTTCAAAAGACAGTAAAGCTGCAGAAACAAGCTGCTGGAGAAAAGAAAGTATCATAAAATGAAGGCAACACAAAAGAAGACTCCGATTGCCTGTACTGATCCTGTTGAATAGAGACCTGGGTATGGCAGACTGAGGCATTGTGGGGCCAGGGGCTGAGAGGACAGAGAACAGAGGCCCATACAGTCTTTTAATCTGAAGTTCACAGGGGGATCAGGGCTCTCAATGAAACTGTCGAGGCATGTTGCTTTGCACTTAGTCTGCCATATTCTGCTCACAGGAGATGCTTCAGTTGCTGCTTGAATAGCCAGGACAGATTCCTAACAGGTTCTGGCCTCATTTCAGTGCAGCTTTATCATACATTCCCATGTGGGGAGATGCAGCCCCCAGCACCAAACAGTTCATCTGTCCAATGACCTGTGGATTCCTCTCTTGCCAGGTTTCCATATTGTCTTCCCAACGGTGAGTGGATCAGGCATTTCTGATGGACCAGAGGAAGCCCTTCTTCCAATCTATCCAGCATGCAAGCAAAGCCAGTATGCTGGAACTGCATGTCCCACAACCGATGTGTTGGCCCTAACTGTGCTGCCAGAGAAGAAAGTGCTTCACATTAGCCTGCGACAAACGCCATGTGCCACCTCAGCCAAGTCCAGAAGTGCTTATAAAAAACAGTGTTAGTGTATCATTCAGAACAATCAAATACTACATGCACGAAAAGTACTTTAGAGCAACATAAATTTTAAAAAAGTGACAATTTCATCACACAATTACTGTACACTGCTGTTCTTAGGGTTGAATACTTTCCTCTCTCGCGCTCTCTCTTTCTCTCTGTTTTAATCTTTCTCTTTTTTCTTCTCCTTTTTTTTTCTTTTTTTTTTCTCTTTCCCCCCCTGTTTTTTTTTTCTTTTTTTTTTTTTTTGTTTTTGGATTTGGTCCACTGGAGATAAATCGCCCTCAATGATATATATATTTAAAAAAAATATCAGCAGCAAGACTCTCTTGAAATAGATTCTGTTTGATGTAGCTAGTCTGTCTTTTCTGTTTTGCCCTCTTTCACAGCAGCCTCTGAAGTTTTCCGTAGGGGGGCTTTCTCCGAGTTGGCGTGTCCTTGGCCGGATTCCGCTGCTCCTCCGTTTTTGTGCGATGTGTGCTTTTCCAAGTAGTTCAGCATTTCGCTGAGAACAGTTTGGAAAGTGCTTAGGGCAGCACATATTGCAGGAGTTCCAAAACCGTGAGTGATCAAACTGCAGATGGGAAAGAGAAAGAAAAAGAAATGCATGCACGCACTTAAATATATGTATACTTACATACGTAGAAGTGTTTACAGTACACATATTTTAGACTGAAAATCGAGACTTACTCCCTAAACTATTCATTACCTGTGAGAGAAACAGAAAATAAAAGAGCAGAGCAGTGACAGCAGACTGCATACAGCTTCAAAGGTTGATTTTGGTAGGAGCATCGCTTCTGAAGCACTGTGGGACAGATCTGTGGATTGCAGATTCACACAGCATTGTTGACTTCAGAGCCAAGAGGGGATCCATGCCCTAGGCTGCCCAGCACTGCTACTTTTCCAGTCCCAGAAGGTTTGTTTCCCCTTTCCTTAGGTGAATGAAGACAAGTCTGTGTGGCTTATTCACAGGTCAGACTTGTAAGCTCTGATTATTCTGATTATTCACTAGATGTGGCTCTGGGCAGCCTGGTCAAGTGGTTGGTGACACTGCACATAGTAGAGGGGTTGAAACTAGATGATCACTGAGGTCCTTTCATCCTAGGCCATTCTATGATGATTCTATGATTCCATGTGGAGGCATGTATAGTAGCATATGCACTAGGAAATTAAGCAGTGTCAGGGCAATTGGCATCGTTTGGTCATGACTATGCTTGCTAATCTCTCTGAGCATCCAACAGTGTGCAATCCGAACCGCCCATTGGGAATAACTCTTAGACATAACAATGCCCAGGAATCGTTTCACCTAGAACTAATTCAATCAGGCTAAATACAAAGAGAAATAATCATAGAATCATAGAATGGCTTGGGTTGGAAGGGACCTCGAGGATCATCAAGCTCCAAACTCCCTGCCACATGCATGGCCACCAACCTCCATATCTAATACTAGACCAGGATCAATGAGTTGTAAAAATAACCAGTTTCCAACGTTCTTGCCTTGATGGTGTTGAATGGTGGTGGATTTATCTTATTGCACCTTTAGTCCATGTAAGGTGTTTTCTCAAGACAACAGTTTGTTCTTCATGTTTTCTGCACTGCAAAGCGTCTGAATTTCAGTAGTGCTTTTCACATAACAGTTACTGAAATGAAGCCTTAATGAAGTTCCCAAGCAGTTTAATAGTGGGTAAATCTCATCTAAGTTTAAGGATGCATTTCAGTCCACATATAGGTACATATTGCATTTAGGCACCCAGCCTGGCTTCTATCTGCAGGTCCAGAAACATTCCTATTTTCCACAGTTTCTGTGCCAGTCATCAGCTCTGCAAGGATTTCAGGATGTCAGAAATGGGACCAGAGACTAATTTTTAAGCAGTTGACTCCAGTTCTGTCTGTCCAAATCATGTGTGCATAGTGTAAGTTGTTCACATAAGGCCCAGGGCCCCTCAGGTGGTACTAGACACCTTAAGATGGGTAACTAAATTCTTTTCATTCTTATAATGAATATTTTGATAAGTCCTAGGTGGAAGAATGTGAACAAAGGCAGAAGCAAAAGAAACCCAAAGCAAACAAACATAATCCTTCCAAATGTTTTTCTTCCATTTAAAAACATAAGTGGAAAATGACTTCAAATGCTGAAATATCATTGCAGTTTTAAAAATACTTATTTCAGTAATAATAACTATTTCATCCTATGCTAGTTAAGGTCTTGTCCCCTGTGTAACTGCAGGTGTCTGAGGCACTACATCAGTAAACTCCAATTTAATGCACAGAGCCATGAGTAGGTCAGAAATAGGAACACTTCACTTCACTGGGAATTCCTCTCCTCCACATTTTGGCTTCTCAGTCTTTAAAGCTGTTTTAGAAAATAGTGAAAAAAGTAGTGGTCTGAGGAAAAGAGGTTATAGAAGACATGGATGATTGCCAGGATGTTGAGCATGTCAAAAACAAGCATGGGAAAGACTCTGAGATGTCCTTCAGGGTGATCTTCCTGTCTCTGTTGGATGTGGGAATCTTGTTTGCTGGGAATGCCAGTATCCTAAGAAAGATACCAAGCTTAAGGAAGTCCTAACCAAAAGGACGTCTCAGTGTGGAACTTTGTTTCAGATTGAGAACTGCCCAGCCTTTTATGAAGGATCTTCTGAAAGCAATTAAAAAAATAGCTCACTTCTGGAATGTTTATCCACCAGTCTCCCCGTCGCTTTTCAAAGCAGGAAGCTATGTTTATCCCTGGTTAGTAGTGAGAGGAAAATGATAATGAAATATTTACAAGGACTGTTTTACAGGCATCAAGTAATGATACCACATGACTCTTGAAGTTTGGACTTACAGTAATATCTGAACCTTTTAAAGAAAATTGATTTAATTTCAGGATCTTTTTTTTGTTTTGTTATTATTATATACTTTTTTGAGAAATGTCTGGCATACTAAGAAAAGATATCATCATAATTGTCTTCTCTGTTTAATATTTGCAAAGCCTTAAAAAAAGATAAAGCCTTAAAGCCAGCTTTAGCATACATATAAGAGTATTTTTAGCCCTTTCAAGTCCCATGTTAAGGGGTGAGGTGATTTCAAGATTTTGTGTTGGAATTTATCTTCATTTTTATCCTTCCCAAGTCCAGAGAAATGAAAATGTGAAGGAGCTAACATTATCAGAAAGCAAGAAAAATAAAGTCCTAAAAAATACTAGCTATAATATCTCATGATTTTTGCATTGCTTGTGTGGTCTTCTGAGCCACGTTTTGGGGAACTGACTAAACCAAGAAATATGTAAAATATTTATGAACTTATGTGCAAAAGAAACCAGTTATCTGTTTAAAAAGTACCTACAATCATTCACTTCCAGTAGATAGGAATAATAAGTTTAACAAAGGAATGACTAGAAAAGAATTCTCTTGGTCTTTTTGTCTTTGAACATTTCCACTCTTGAGCAAAAGGAATAGTGCTGTGTTCATATAATAGCTCAATACGCCCTGAAGAGTGAAATGGGAATACTACAGTGAAAACTTAGAGAGAAAAAATCCATAGGGCTAAGAATGAGGGTAGAAAATGTTCTCAAATGCTGAATAACACTGCAGTAAGCACCAGAATAGGACAAAATCTGATATTTAGGTGTGTAAGCAAAGGTTTCAACTTGTAGCTGTATCCAACTACAGTGCCTAAACTCTGTTTACAATCAAATTGACTTAATTCAGTTTCCTACATGGAAGAGTCTTCATTGATTTGAGATGCCCTATGGCACCTGAGTCATTCATGTGGAATTGGTAGATGAGATACAGAATTTCTTCAGGTTCACCTTGCTTCTAGGTGTTCAGAGGCCAGACACTTCTATGGTTTCTTTTATGCATCTTTACACACTGGTAAAGATGCAGTAGATGCCAGTGTTTAGGCAACTGAATTGAGCCCTGGGGCTTTACTCCATACAGTCAGAGATGTCTGGAGTCTGGCACTTGAAAAACAGACGTCTCCTTTTTGAGAAGCTACTCCATTGATTCCGGTTGCACCATGAAGCTGAGTAAGAATGTGAGTTTCGTGCCAAATCAGATGCCTTATGGTAACAAGATGTTTGTGTTAAGCAAACACACAATGCAGAGTGTGTACAGGAGAATAGCACCATTTAAAAGAAGCAATGAACTGATGGTACAGCTCGTAACATCTAAAAAGAAGTTGCATGCTATTATTTCCTGAGCTATATCTTTTCATAGATGGTCAAGTCTCTCATCTACCTGGGAATCTTCAGCACACAGCTGATAAGGAGGTCCCTTGATATTTCAGATATTTCAGCCTGAGCAGAATCTTGAATGTGTCTGAAAACTAATGCTTATAGGAAAAGGATTTTGTGGGATAAGCTATGGGTTTATCTCCTTTATAGATCTGCTTTATGGTATCTTACATACCAAAAATAGTAATTAAAAAACAATTTTTTTTTTAAAGATTACTTTGTATTTCTTATTAAAACTAAACAAAACAAGAAAAACTCAACAACCTTGAAGTAGCACTGAAGTCTAATGATGACACAAGTTTTGATTCCTATTGCATGTATTCTTCTCCATCGATGGAGTTATGCAAAACTTATTAAATTTCCCATGATGCTTGTTGAAAGAAACTATTCTATGGAAAATTTCTGATCAGCTCTCCATGTTATACTCCTGTGAGGGTATATTTTTTTTGGCCCCACTTTATGTAATGAACATAGAAAGGCAAAGAGATACTATCTGCTATTTTATCTTACATTTTTATCAGTAATTCCCACTACTCTAATTTTGGTGGGCTTTGTTTATCTGCAAGTCTTTGAAAAATCTAAGAAAGTTGGATAATATCCCTTTGCTGATGAAAGTAAGTTTCAATCTAGGGAGAAAATCTGATCTTACATTTAAATCCCAGGCAAAACAGACAGAAGACTAATGGCAAAGTATTAAAATGTTTCCTGAAAGTCATATTTAATTGCATGATTTTTAGACTGACTGAGCTCCCACTAAAGTCAGTTCATTTTTGGTGTGCTTCACACCTACAAAGAGAATTGCTTTCATTATAAGACTTTCATTTGTGTTTAAGATCCTAAAATTAAACACAAAGGTTTTATAATGGAATCATCTGGGTATTCACAGCTTTCTAGTACACTTCATTGCAACTCCTATAAGCAAGAAACTTTATTGTTCTAAAAGGTAAGGCTAAAATGTCTGATTTGGGTACTGTTCACAGAGAGATTCATACAGAAGGCAGTGAATAGCAGGCCAACATATTATAAATCCTTATGCTTAAGGACATCCAGATCTCCCTGCAATCCTGCCTGGTGCTACGATGCAATTATGTCTGCTCATGTTTTAAAGATGGCCTTACTTAAAAATGAAAAGATCCAGCTCTGCCTGAAGGCTTGGGTTCTCATTTGGCACCTACCTCAAGGACTCCTCCATACCCTAGGCTGGTGAGACTTCGACTTGTGGCAAAAGAAACAGATTCTCTCTCTGTGGGGGGCAAGAGGCCATCTGCACTGAATGTTTACAGCCTCATTTAAAATAGATAAATACTTTAAAACAATAAAGAAAAAGCAAGCCCAGACTCATTGTTTGAAATTTCCCACATTTTTAAATGTGAAGAACCACTTCAAATTTAACAATGCATGGCAGATAACAAGTAGTGAAGTCTGATAAGGTTTTGGATGGCTATAAAGGAAATGGAAAAAGATTCAAATCTTACTGATACAAGTAACTTCCTAAATTAGAGGTGCTTCTACTGATTTCTGTTTATTGCAAGGTCTCCCTTATGAGGCTAGCCCAGAGAGCTAAACTGCAATGATTTCATTTCAGGTCAGTGTTACTAACTATGACACAAGTTAGACTGATAATTGAGATGAACACTGCAATATGACCAGCATGTGCTACAGGGATAAACAGTCTATAGAATCAGAGTGGGCAGTATCACATAAAAAGCTGCCTTGAAATGTGGGCTCTAATGCTTATTTTCCATTCATAACTAAACAAGTATATTAAGGACATGCTCTCCTAACCACATGGTTGAATCCTTTTATTGCATATAAAAGCAAAGAAAAAGTGAGAGGGTAACACTAAAACTGATGCTCTGTTCCCAAGTACTCAGTTTCAGCTCTGCAGATTTTGGATCTCAAGGATGACTTTCCAGGATTTTAGGAGAATTACCTACGATATGTCTCAGAAATACCCAGGACTGTGTCTATAAAATGTTTTCAAGCAACAAACCAAAGATTAAGCCATTGAACGATAGTGCACATGGCGCTTGTAGAAGCCCTTGGATGTTTGTCAATAAATGTTTCCAGCACTGCATAACATATGTCCCAAATAAAACACTGGATAACCCCATGACTTGCTAGTTTTCATTGAGAAAAAGAAAAAAAAAAAAATACAGGCTTCTGCCTTGTGGATGAAAAATGGTCTTGCTGCTCATTACTTCCTGAGGAGCCAAATACACCAGTGAAATCACAGAGAGATTCAAGATGAGTGGTTAACTTGAGAAAGCATAAGCACCTCCCTCCCACAGACAGCAGTTCCTTTAACTCTTGCTTTCACTTAGTCAGTGATTGTATCTTTGCCTCACAACAAAGCAAAGAAGCAAATGGGTTTCATCTGATTTTCTACCGTGTAGACTTCTACAGTGGAGCTGACAACATAGCTGAGAAGCCCTACTGCTCTCCTCAGATGAGAAAGACTGAAGGGCTAAGCATTATAAACACAGTGATGTCAAAGCAACATTTATCCCAGTAATTTAGGAATGCGGAGATATCAATTCTTTTCCTGGGAATCAGGAGGAAGTGTTGAATTGAAAAAATGTCTAGTCCCCCACAGTTTTTAGATCTTTGATGAATGCACATTTGCCCCTTCCTTGGTAAGCAAGGCACTTATATGCTAATGAAGAGAAAGAAAACATCTTCTCATCAGATCTCTTAGTTCCATTAATGATGGCTTTAAAGGAATCAGAGAAGTATTTAGGTTGGAAAAGACCTTCCAGATAATCTAGTCCAACTGTCAATTTACTCTACCTAATCCCACCGCTAAACCAAGTCCCTTAGTGCCACACCTACACCTCTTAAACCTCCAAGGATGGAGACTCCACTATTTCTGGGGCAACCTGTTCCAATGCTTCACCCTCTGTGAAGAAGTACTCATTATAAAAGTAAAATGTTTTGTCTGTTTTAGTAATTCATCCTCTACACAAAAAGTCTCAACCCTTTCAAATGGATTTTGGTTATGAACAGAGCAGGAGGAGATGACAGAATCCCTGCTAAGCAAAGGAATGAGATGATCTTAAAGGTCCCTTTCAACCCAAATGATTCTATGATTCTGTGGTTATGATTTTAAGACAGAATCCCTGGGAAGAGAATGCTGGAAAAATACAAAAGGAAGGAACTCTAATGCCTTTGGCAAACGTAAAACCAAGTAAAAGAAGAAACAAAATGAAAAGTAAAGGAATAGGGTTAAGGTTAGGATTAGGATTAGGGTTAGGGTTAAGGCTTGATTGCAAACACCTCAGCGCTAGGAGGGTGTGGTCCTCCTCAGGCAGTGGAATTGAGAGCTAGTTTGAGAGATCATGGAAATCGGGGAACTCTAGAGGGCACCAGAGCTATTTCACCACACAGTCACACACCAAGCTTCTTCCAGTCCCTGCATCCGAACAGAAACCTGCTACCCCTGGTTAAGATGACTGGAATTATGACAGCATATGCTCTATCTCTTGATAGGAGAAGAAATGTAAGAAAGAGAGAAAAATACAAAAGGTTGTGTATGTGTATCTGTAATTGCAACCCAGCAGAAAGAATTTGGTCTTAGCTTTTTGCTACAATTTACAAAAATGCTCCAAGATTCAAAACCTATTTCATTGCTCTCATTTACCCTTCAGAAAGAATGACGTTGCTTCCTCGCTGCTCCCAATGTCTGAGCCTCTGCTTTTTTTCCTGTCGCTTTCTGTGTCACCTTGTCAGTGAGATGCCAGGCACTCACAGGAGGCTGACAGCTTCAGGCTCAGAGACTAACTAAACGACAAAACTCTTGTCTCAAACAGTTTCATGGGAAAGGTGTTTCATATCAGCTGGATGGCTAGGCAAAATGCAGAATAATTTGTGAGGGTGATGACTGCTTTCATTCTGTTGCTTTAGTATTCTGAGCCTATTATTTTTGTCTGTTTATATAAGGTTTCTGCAGTGAAGGAAGTGTCACTTGCATGGAAGTCGTTTTCCCTTTGCTATTTTGCTGTTTTAATCTTTTATATATAAAACAGATGATGCAGATGTGATTTTGCACCTTGATGAAATGTAACCTTACAGGATCGAATCCAACTTCTGTAATCAGTAGATCTTTCCCTGTGTAATGGATGACATCAGTAGGATAGCTGAGCTTTCTGTCCACTGCAAATTCATGCACATAAAAGTGACCCAAAAGCAGGCAAAGAAGGTATGTTTAAACCTAATTTTACAAGCGGAGAATGTAAGACTAAGAGACTGGCTAATGAGATCAGAGAGCCTGTGCTTGTGGAAGCCAAGAAACGTGCACAATTCTCTTGAGTACAATCTCAGCAAATATTCCCTTTGTAAGGTTTTGTGTCACATTTTTTGGCTTCTCAACACAGAATGTGGCTCATTTTTGGTGGATTTCCTGGCAACTCTTGTTTTCATGAGATTTTTAGGAGCCGAAAAAGACATCTGCCACATTCAAAAGCCCTGACAGCTACTTCTCAGTAAAACATTAATTCTTCTAATATTGTCTAGCTGAGGCTACTCATTTGTAAGAATGTGCATCTGCTCATGCAGTTAATAGAAATAATCCTTAATTTAATAAAGCATATCTTTTCATAAACCCACTCTTTCACTGTTACATTAAGCAGTCATAGGCAGACAGGAGAGCTGTTCTGAAGCAAGGGCAGGTTACAAATGCAAGTACAAGAAGGCACATGTCAATGTGACTCCCAGATCTCTGAATGAATCTGTGGGAAGCTCAGGTATTGCAGTGGGATGGAAAAGAGAAGTAGATACAAGCTCTTTCCACTAAGAAGACAAAGAAGATCTAAAGTAAATAAATAAATAAAATCCTAATTTGGTGTTTTTAACTTTTAGTTGGGTTGGAGGGATATGCTAAACCTTTATCTTTAGATTGAAGGCTGCCTTGATGCTTTATCAACTGACTTAAATGTGAAATGGGTAGAGCAGGATTCTAGGTCCAGAATTCTAGCTTTGAACAGAAACAATGATATTAGATAAACATACTCAGGGGCTTTAATTCTCAGTCCAGTCTTAAATTTTCCTTTGCAAAATGGAACAGCTTCAAAAGGAAGGATGGAATGTGAACACTTGTAGATTCATAGAATCACCAAAGTTGGGAAAGACCTACAAGATCACCCAGTCCAACCATCCACCCATCACCAATAGTTCTCACTAAACCATGTCCCTCAACACAACATCTAAATATTCCTTGAACACCTCCAGGGTCACTGACTCCACCACCTCCCTGGGCATTGCTACCAATCAATACATAACAACTGTTCTGCACTATTTGCAACAAGAACATTTTACAGTTTAAGGGTTATCCGCTCAAGCTCACCCATTCAACTAGAGATGCTATAGGACATCCAGAGTAACAGTAAGGCTGGTAGAAGTGATGTGGGAGTCACAAAAATCTGTTGGACTGAGGGAATGGCAGATACATGTGAGACAGGATGTTTTTTCACAGCTAAAGTGACCCTAGATCCCCAGATCTGTGAGACAAGTGAATGATTCCAATGTACTTAAACTGGAGCTAGGACATGCCTTTAGTCACATATACCCTTGCTGGTGATGTGAAGAGTGCCCAGGCTCCTCCTCTGGCTGCGAGAGGCCACATCTTCATTATTCAAGTATTTTAACCTGTAATGTGGTGCAACTTCTCTGATTCCAACTGGGAACATCGCTTTGACAGGGTCAAAGCTAACTTGTGCTTGAGAATTGTTTGGGATGGGAAGAGTTGGTCACAGCCAAATGAACGCAAGAAACCACAATAGCAATCAAGCATTGTAGGCAGCTGTGTCTCAGTGTCCAGGACCATGTCAATACTGCCTAAAAGATTAGCTTGTATGTGTATTTGGGAGGGGTCTTAATTTCTACATTCCATTCCTGAAATACAACAGAAGCATTTCCATTCTTCATAACAGGGATCTATGCAACAGAAAGCAATTGGTTAATCTGGCCTAGATCTGTGCTCTGGAGGTGGCAGGATGAGATAAATGTCAGAGGTGTGTCAAAGCGACAGATGATTTGTGAGTTAGCCCCAACCATTTCCCATACTGACGTGCTTCTGTGCCACCGAGACACAGGCATTGTATTAGCTGGTTGTGCTGGTTAGCAACGACCCAGATTCAGCAGAATTAACTGTTGGTCTGCAATGCCAGCACTCAGCTCTGATGAACTAGTGGCAGGATTATGGGTGTTGGAGGGTTAGGCAAAGCTTCAGCATCTCACATGACAACCAACTGCACCATATGGTCTCCAGGTGTATATCTCAGAGCTCTTGTGCATTCAGGCAGGCTTGTCTTGTGCTGTAGTTCCTGATTGCCCTGGTTCAGCATTTCCAAGCTTTTCTAATGTGACTTGTTCTCAAAGCTCTACATATGTATTTTGTCTACACTCATCTTTCTGCTTTCTCTAACCATTCCAACCTCTGTTTTTCCTCCCATCACCCTGGATAATTGAGAGCTGTCTCTCAGTTTCACTGAGTGTGAAACTAGGCTCTTTTACCTGTTCTGAATCCGAAGACAACCAATTTACAATGCTAGAGAGATTTGTATAACCTTGCTGTCTTGAAAAAATAAAGAAAGATGAAATCTCAGCCTTGCTGACATCAGTGGGATTTGAAAACAGTTTTAGTTCCAGGATAAATTAAAATCTCAGCTTTTCCCTCTTGCACACACAGACATATGCATATGTACACAAATGTTTTACTTGATTCTGTGGGGCTTTTGGAAGAAGAGCTCTGAATTATAAGTAATAGACAGCATTTTAAAAGAAACTGAGGTTTATCTGAATATTTTTTTCCTTTCTTCCTCCCCACGTATTTTTGTTCTCACTTACATTTCTTCTCTTGTATCTTCCTCTCCCTTTCCTCATGCTCACTCCATTTTGAAAGTGAAGGACTGGAGAAGTGGGTTTCTCTCTTTAATGTTACAAGAACATCTGGGTTCTTTTCTAGTACTGTGCTGACTTAGCCCTCTGATGTTTGGACTCATAAATGCATTTACACAGATCAGCCTTTAGAGGACAACAAAGAGACACTCGTGAATCTGGACAAAAAGTCTCAGTGTGGAACTGGATTTTTCTGGGTTTTCTTGTTTGCCCCATGGCTTAATGCTAATTCTGTCTTTAGTCATGGCTTTCAAGCTAGACACAACCCACAGGATTATTCCACTTGCTCCTCTGCATTTATCACAACGGAATCAAAGAAGAGTTGAAGGATTGCATGAATAGCCCTACAGCACCTCTTCATGAGTCCACATTTATGTACATGCTTAGAAATCTGAGCTGCCTCAGCACTTTGCCCATGAGGTAAAATGATCCAGTCTTGACAAGGTTGGACTTCTCTATCCTTAGTATGTTATTTATAGTGCAAGTAAGGCACCTAGCTGAGCTCTAGGAAGGGCTAATGCTTTCCTGAATTCTTAGACTGTATGCATATTAATAATACATACAGTATGTCTATTATAATAATGTATATATTAGTAATAATTGTACATATTAGAAATATATATGTGCCACTGTGATGAGGAATCCTTTGGTACAATGCTAGGTAGATTAGGCAACAAAAAACAAAGGATCCTGCTAACAAACAGCAGAAGTGGACAACATGTGCCTATACCCTGGCACCTTTTTATTTATTAATATCAATTCAGCATCTCTGCAATAAGATACTTCAAGATGCACTGAAAAGGAAGACCTCTTGAATAAAGCATAACTAACATGACCCTGGCACAGGTAATGCTAAATAATTGCTGGTATGAATGTGAGGCTCTACAGAATTGTTTCTTCATGGTCATACAACACTGAGAAATTATTCTTCCTGCAGCCTTGAGTTTTCTGTATTCAGGTCAGACAGGAATCTCAGAGCAACTGCACAAACATGGTTGCACCAGGGGTGTAGATGAGCCTCTGTTTTTTTGTGTATTTGGTAAAGTTGTGCAAAACTCAGCAGTTTTCAGGCTCACTGGCAGCTTCTTTGAAGATTTCCCCTGTTCTAAGCTTTGTATGAAGTTGAGTTTGGAGTTTGAGCAAACCCAGCATTTCTGAGCCCTTCGTGGGGACTGTCCTGTGCTTCAGATGAGACACGCTTAAAGATCTTGAAGAATTGGGACCTGGTGGAAAAATTTCACAGAGAACTATAAGCTTAAAGATTTAAAACCGATTTTGCTCGTGTCTGGCCTGTGCCAG
This sequence comes from Gallus gallus, assembly GCF_016699485.2. Classification (NCBI taxonomy): domain Eukaryota; kingdom Metazoa; phylum Chordata; class Aves; order Galliformes; family Phasianidae; genus Gallus; species Gallus gallus. The sequence goes on from NC_052534.1 coordinate 108,078,595, forward strand.
CCTGTGAACGCTGATCTTAATTATTAATGTTAACCAAGTAACATTGCAAGCAAGTGGAGATCATGATTTCACATTTACCAATGGTAGAGTAATTTATTATTAAAGAAAACTTTCTTTTACCCTAAGATAGTAGATGCTGGATTCTGGTAGGTATCAGATTTTATAGCCCTTTAAGAGGGGCTTAATGTAAAGATTATTCTGATAAAATATATTTATGTGATTCCTCTCATTTTTTTTTCCTGATCATAAAAGTTCTGTTTCTTTCTGACATCATATGGCATAAGCATATATGTACATGTATAAAATCTCAACATTTCATGTCATTGGGAACAACTTTCGCTGCTTGAAGGCAGAATTTCTTAACCTCTTCTTGTTATAGTAAATCTATATGAACCTATATGGGATTTCTGATGATCTTGTGATCAAAATTCATATCATACTGAATAATAGTTGGAAAACACAAAATCATGTCAAAATATCTAAAGTCCTTCATCAGAGGTTCTTGTTTAAGTCTATGGACTGCCTTTCCCAAAGGTAATTGTTTGTCTCCATCTCAGTCTACAGATTTATAAATCACTGACACAGAGAATTTATCATGATTAATCCTGCAGTTCTGGAACATAGATAGAAATGAAGATGAAAAATTTATTATTGAAAAATCATGTCATGGAATTTGTAATGTCTGTATGTATTTCCTCATTCAGATTTATATTTATATATATGTATGTATGTATATTTATTTTTGGCAGAGCACCAACAGCTCTTGGCTATTTTGGTCATAAATAAGACAAGTTTTGTGTGCATAGTTAGGATCAGTCACTAATTAAGACATTCCAAATAGTCTCTAATTATTGTAGGCATTATCAGAATATTTGACAGTGAATGTGGTGAGAGTGTCAAATACTTCTCTGACATACAGTTGCAAAACTTTTTATCTATAGACACACATGCTTCATATGTGCATATGCACTCATATTATGGCTTCAAGCTGCGTCAGGGAAGGTTCAGGCTGAATGTTAGGAAATACTACTTCTCTGAAGGGGTGGTCAGGCACTGGAATGGGCTGCCCAGAGAGATGGTGGAGTCACCGAGCCTGGTGGTGTTCAAAGAGCGTTTGGATGTTGCACTGAGGGACATGGTTTAGCGGGAACCATTGGTGAAGGGCGAATGGTTGGACTGGATGATCCTGTGGGTCTTTTCCAACCTTAGCGATTCTATGGTTCTATGATTCTATGTGTTTTTAATTCACTGTAATCGACAGGGACATGTTCTTTTGGAAATCTAGTATTAGATGAGGGCCTGCGATCAGGGATGTGGAGGCCAATGTATGTTGAAGATTTGAATTCTTAGCTTGCTGTATGTTAGGTTGACAATTCCAGTATTTTTTCTTAAGAAACCCTTCCCCATGGGTGTACAATGACAAACAGCTATTTATGCTTGTAACCAGTAGGAGGCTATGCTACATCTGAGACAGCAGTGACTGCTGTTCCTGGGTTACAAGGACCTTCTCCTTGTATATGAATTTCTCCCTCATCTCTCATCCTCAGATAATCCTCAACAGCAAATGTCCTGTGACAGGGGTTGGTTCAGTCTGAGGATCATCTGTCAGAGAAAGACAGACAAACCAAGCAATCACTAACAAGGAATCTCTCTTGACTCAGAAAATAATCAGTTCTCCTTGAAAACACAGTGAGTTAAAATTTCACACCTTCTTTGACATCTGAGACAGGTTTATTTGCCTTCTGTGATATTTAATCTCAAGAAGGCAGGTTGTGGTAGAGTGATAGACAACGTAGGTCTGAAGACTGCCGCATGTAGGAGATGAAAATTGTGATTTTTTTGGCCTACACTAAATTTACAATATTAGTGAGTGTATACATGCCTGCCAGTTGGCTGAGATCCCAAGAACTAGACCAGACTTATCAGTCAATGGAGTTTAGAGAGAAATTTGTCACATGTTTGATATTTATATTAGTCTTGGTTAATTGCACTGCAGATTGCAATAGTTAAACAGATGAGATCCCTACGGACAATGGCAGGACGTTATACACCTGGCTGAAATGGAGACACACGCATGTCAGTGAGTAGAGTTAGAGGTCTGGTTCAGAAGCTGGATGCGACCTCAAGTTCTGTGCAATAGATGGAGAAGGCACATGGTCTCAGCTCAGCCTGTGGGTCTGGCAGTACTCAGAATTCCTCAGGCACACATATCAGAAACAGCAGTTCAATTTAAGCCTAGGGAAGCATCCATGAAGGATCAAGACCTGTACTTTTCCAGATACCCATCTGCAGTCCAATCCTTATTGCCTGTAGCAGGTATAAAAGAAAGTACTGACTGATCCAGGAACCACATACAGAAGCCTTGTACTCCAACACACTATAGTCAGGCAGAGAAAGAAGGATGGGAGCTGTACCAGTTGACAGCTGTTGTAGCTGAAGCTGCCGGCATTTTACCCCTATTGCCATTTCTTTAAACACAGGAATCCTTGGGGATTAGCTATCCTCTATTCTACTTACTTTATGTGCTTGTAATGGGGAAGTAACTATTTTTCCACGAGCCTAGGTAACCCATTAAGATCCTTCTTTGAACATTCCGTGTAAATAAGTATGTTTTCCTTAATATGTAAGTGTATTTATGTGTTTTGGAAAAAAAGAGAAAGTGTGCATAGAGGCAGGTGATGTGTGCCTATGTGTGCAAATCAATGCATAAGAATAAAATAGAGGTTGTCTTAGTGTGTTGAGATATGAATAGGGCAAACACTACTCTATGCAAGTAAAAAGGAATGTGTATATTTGTGGACCAGGCATTACCCCAGCTCCCTTGCCTTGCTGAAACACATAGGTGGAAAAAGTGGGATGGTGGGTGCTTTGGATGCCATTCAAAGCCTGAGGGACTAAAAATTAGGTACCATAACACCTAGCTGGTAGGTTTCTGATGCTCTGTCAGGATCTTAATAACTAAAAGATGTTGGGACACTGAGGCATGGAAGCTTTCTGCCCATCCAATGAACAGAGTGTATCTCATCTCATAGCACTAAAGAATATGTAACATCAACCTAGGGTTTTACAGTATTAAAAAACCCACTTCATATTTTGGTTTACAAACTGTCATATACTCTGTAATCCACGCAATGGCAGAAGAACCTCTAAGATATTTCCTCATATATCTTTGATAAATATCTTAGATATCTCATTACTTCAGCATGGCCCTATGGAAGGGATTTTTCCATCACTTGTGTATCTAGCACACAACATAAAGTGAAAATATGGAGATGTGCAGCAACACCTGAGCTAACAAATCTTGCAAATCGTACGCTGTCTACATGCTTCTATCCATAATTTGGATAAAATTCCAAAGAAGTGTACTATCAGAGTTCATATATAGCAAATCTTAATTTTATGGCAGCTTCTTAGGCTGTCTACACCAAGAAATTAAAGACTGCTAGAGCATGGGCACAAGAACTGAGTCTACATGTTTATAGCACTCTGGCACAATTTAGGTCTGAGCCAACTTCCATTCTATCAGATGATTCCAAGGCGCTGTTCAGGAGTCAGTATAGCAGGACCATTCTCAGCAAACAGGCTGCTTTGAGGCCAGCGTGGTTTGGAGGCTAAAGTATCTACATACTATATAGAATAGGATGATCATGGTGACACAATGCCAAATGAATTTACAAGCATAGAGGAAGCACTGGTACTGTTTAGAAAATGAATAAGGATGCAGCTGAATTGTTCCTCTATCCATTGCTATTTTAATTCGTCTATATAGCCAGTGTAGCTGAGAATGTGGATTTCCACACTTCTGGACTATCTTTGTTGTCTCTTGATTAGCTTATGATTTGGCTCACATCTACAGATAAGGAGATTAGACCAGTAGATATGGAAAATGACTGACTCACTTACCCTTGCAGCAGGGTGAATACAGACAGCTGCAGGTACTTTGCTGGGTAAGCATAAGCTTCTAGCAGGCACAGATAACCAACAGAATATAGAAAATACCGCAGTCTATATGTACACATATAGACTTAAGTAAGGGAACAAATACAATTATATCTTCATATGAAGTATTTAAAAAAGTTGCGCATTTTGGGTAATTGCTCTTCTTTCAAAATCATACCTGAAATGTGTTAAATGTCTCTGGATGTCAAGGTCTAGTATTGGAGTCGGTCTGGAGGATCCAAGGGGTGACCTGTCTTGACTCAGAAGGTCTTGGAATTCTTTACATATTTGTCTAAAAAGAAAGCAAATATCCTTAAATGAGATAGGGCTAACGTTATGAAATGATGATCCCCATTAACACTGTCACTTCATACAGGGTGATCTCATTCGTAACAAATACTTGGAAGAGGTAGTGTTAAAGGAATTAAGGACTAATTAATCCTCCCTCACCTCCTTGTACCAAATTCCCAGAGCAGACAACATATAGAATCTCTTGAAGAGGAATAATTCATCTCTGAAACCATGTTAGGATTAATATATCCCATTAATGAAGACTTTTGGTAGGTAGGACCTATGATCCTAGTTTCAGCATCTTGCAATGGGAACCTTGTCTGACCTCCCAGCAGTCTAAGGTCTTTAAAAAGGATAGTAAGTCTGTCTTCCCCCTCTATCTCCTTTTCAACCTGCCTCAGCACTAGGGATATCTTTATATAGGACCTAACAATAAGATATTTTTTTGCTTGTGATATTGTTTTATTGAGCTAGTTTGTCAACTACTCAATGAATGTGCTATTAATTCATTATAAAAGAAAAAAGGAAGGAAGAAAGGAGGTCAATCCAGCTCAATTTGATGCATGCCCTCAAAAGAATGCTATCTGGACCTTGGATGGCAAGAAATCACTTCCTTTCAACTGCTTTATGATACAGTTCAGTAAACTAAAAAAGGAGAGAGGTCCAAATGTCTGTCTCAAGACTTCTTTGATTGGCCCCTTTTCCATCAAGTGTATCAGGAATATAGGCACTTAACATGAATTCAGGAGGGGCACAATGCCCTCTAGATAACCAGGACACTTGGCTATGTTGCCTGATACTAGCTTAATACTCAGCTGATTTGGTCTAGTACAGATCATATTGACTATACATAAACTAGTAAGCTAAATGGTGCCAGGGGTTGTTCTCACATCCTCTGACCCACTGGCATTATCTGAAAAGGTCCATATGGTTTTGGTCTCCTAGTCTCCTAAATGATGTGACTACATCAAAACCAATTCCCTAAAATGGATACTGGTGTAGGCTGTCTTCCACAACATGCACAGAAGATCAAGGAAGCAGTTTAACATTTTAATAATATATTATTAAATCTCAACTCGATGCCACAGCATGTGCATCACTTACTTTGTGTCTGGGCTCAGTTTCTAATACTAAAGAGAACCTCTATGGTATGATTTCTGCTAGCATACATTTGCTTTGCATATCTGATCCTACATAGAGCTCAAGTTCTTCATCATGACCTTGTAATGGTTGTCCTTTTGGCCAGGGACATAACAAAAATTAAGCGGGCAGTCTCAGCTTTTTGTTCTTTAACATGTCTCTCTTTGGCTCTGTTACAAGCAAGGAAACTCTGCTAACTTGTTTTGACTCTTCATTATATCACTGTTCTACTGGATTTGGACATAGACAAAGCATGGCTTTCTACTGGAATGTAGAAAGCTATTTTCAACTTTGACAGTGGACTTCATCCAATCCTGTTTTCTCTAAATGCTTGTCATCAGTATGGACTTAGACACTGCTTGAAAAGACAGCATCGTCTTAGCCTTTCAGGCAAAGAGATGTATTCAGCAGAAATGTATGTAAATGTGGCATACAGTTTTAATGAATCAGATCCTTAGAGGAAAAACAGTTCCTTTCAACAACTGAAAACAGTCAGTCATTTTGGCTTCTAAACAATCTGCTATCCCCAGTCGGTTCTGTCAACACTGCTTCTCTCTCCTTCCTCCAACCTCTACTTTCTACCTGTTGAAAAAGTTCATCTTACAAGTTCTTATATTTTGACAAAGAGAAGTGTCAGAACCAAGCGTGCAATTAAGTTCCCTTCCATCTTCGCATGTCAAAAGTCTTTACTGAGTGTTGCAGATTGAAAGAAAAGAAGAAATGTTTTTTATTATACATGAAAACCTTTAAAAGGCAGTAACCTACTTTTGCAAGGGGATTTCTACTCAAAGTAGATTCTCAATGCCTCCACTACCAAAAAGACATTACCTGGGGTAGTGACAGGGAGAAGGGATGACAGTTGCATACCATGATGGACTGTGACTTTGCATAAAGAAAGAAAGATGATTAGAGATTAGCTGTGTCAAGATTCTCAGCTAAAAATAAATAAATAAATAAAACTAAAAATAAACAAGGTAGAGAATCCTGGACACTTCTGCAAGGGAGGCAACTAATGATTTGTGATAGACAATTGGATGTTCTGGTATATAATCAGGAGAAGGTAAAAAAAAAATCTGTACTGGGTCAGACCAAGAGCTCATCTAGTTTATGATTCTGTCCCTAACAAGCTTATCCTTTCAGTTCCTATCCAAAGTGAGCTTCATTCTGCCTTTGCTGTCACTTGTGTTGTGTGTTGCGTTCTGGCTACAGAGTCCATCTCCCCACAGTAATTGTCAGCTAGGGCTCTGAGTTTTCATTGTCTAGACAATCAGAGTGTTAGAACAGGCCATAGCGGTACCTTGTTACATCAACTAGTACTGTCCAAAGCAGATCCTGGTGAGCAAATACGAGGAATCATTTTTGAAAGGTAGTTTTAGAAGGTCAAGTAGTTTAGCACAAAGCCATTAAAGTGGTTGTTCTGTAGCAGAACATGCCACTAAAAATGGTCTGTTCCATAGCAGAAGATATCCCTTGTCTCACTCATTGCGCTACTATCAAGATGGCCTCAGATCAGGTAGAAATGAGTGGGCTGGTGAACTGAGTTACTTCAGGCTTATTGCCCTGTCCAGGTTAAAGAGTGCTATTGGCATCCAAAGAAGAAATCCGTAGTCTTTCTTAGCACATAGATCACAGTTCTGTACATGGAAGAACTGCATCTGCTCAGGATGGATGGACTGTATGATTGCAAGATATAGATGCCCTTGATAACACATGGAGCTTCTACTGGACAATGGAGACTTCTACACTGTAGTTATTAAGAGCTCTATTTAGGTGCTCACATATGGATATGTAGCATGTAAGACATCCATAAGAAATAGCAAATGCAACACAGTAATGAAAAGATGCCTATGAACTTTTTGGAGCAGCTGCTGGTAACTAATCTGGATAACCAGTTCATCTCAAACGATGGTAGGTACCAATGTTTGGGCAAGCAAACCCAAATCACCAAAGTTGGATATCTAAATCCAGCACAGAATTCCACCTATATACCATGAATTGCAGAAATAATTATGTTATTTCCCCTTGCTTTTCCTTAAAAATCCAAATGTGGAAGATCTCACCAGTTCTGCCAAAAAAAATGCTTTTATGGCTGTCCCAACTGGGACAGTGGCAACACACACAGGAAGTGGCACTCAATTTATTTCCACAGACAAAATTTTTTCTGAATGATTCTGCCACCTTGTAATTTCATTTTCATTTTTGGTAAGGCAAGAACAATTGACTCCATCTTCTAGTATCTTCACTTACAAGCACGAGGCAGAGTGATTATGAATTTAAGGATATTATAAACCTAGATCTTATGTACGTAGGTTGAATAATATACACTTCCGTCAAATAACAAGACTACCTGCTATCAGATACATGGAAGTATGATAGGGAAATACCAAGCTAGTAATAGGAACTCATGGACCTGTGTGTCCTGTACTATCTGGGGCTGGTCTGTGCAGCACTGTTCCCCTTCCAGACAGGAGAGGGCAGTAGTAGCTCACACATTGACCCATCGGTCCCTATTAGCAAGTGCTCTGTCTACAGCAGGTTCTGTCCTGACCTTAGATTGCCGACAGAGCTCCGATCAATTTGCTCGTGCTGATTAAAAGAGGGAAAAAAAGACGTTTTGTTCTTTACTAGTGCAGAATAAGCCTACAAGCATAAAGTTCACAGAGTTTTGGAGTAATGCCTGTCCATGACTCCCTACCTCGGATGGGAGAGTAGATACGGAGTGATGAGAAAGAATAGTCAGAGTATTACATGTCCCTCCGTGGAGGAAGAACATGACAGTCTTCCTCTGATTATTGCAATCTGCAGCAAAATGATATCTCTCGAGAGCCAGAAAAGAGAGAAAATGATTTCTATCATTAAGGTTGAATGATATTTTATAGGTTGGACAAACCCTTGAGCTAGGGCAATTTACATTCTTAACTCTTGTTGACATAGTGAACAGTAGTACGTCCACTCTTACAAAGTTATAGGATGCAGATTGTTGATGGGCTATGTATCAATGGAGAGACACAGCTTGCAGAGAGGATCTATCTTTCTCTAGCTATTTTCATGTCTCTGAAAGCCCCTGGGCCCTAAAAAATGTATGTAAGTAAGAGTAAGATGATATTCCTCTTTTATTATTCCTTTTAACCAGCTTAGGAACATGATTAAAGAGGTCTCCTCAACTTCACACCAGGTAAATTTCCCCATATCACATAGTGCTCTGCTTTGAGGACCATAATCTGCAGTTGTGGCATTCACAAGCTTGAGAGGTTTCAACGCATGTCACCTCTGTGTCATCTTCAGGGCGAAGAGCTCTGAACACAAGAGGGTCACAAAAGCCATACATTCTGTTCCCCACAGGCTGATCAAACATAGGGACACTGAGATGCAAGGGACAATCCTGTGACTGGTCATCTCTCACCCCTAATGCAGGGCAATTCCTCTGTATTGGACATATCTCAGCATGGATCATTCCTATACTGGGAAAGAGATTAACAGTGTCTTGGCTTCTGGACTCAGCTCCCCTGCTGTCCCCTCATGTAATACTGCAGCAAGCCCAGGAGGAATATGACTGTACTAAAGGCCACCCCATGCAAGTATACCACACACCTAGTGTTAGGTCTAACTTATGCCATGCAGACTATTTATTCCAGTTTCCCATGGCTCACAAAGCCTAATTCCTCCTTCCTCAAGGCTAATTAACCTAGATGAGATGATATCCTAACATGATGTTACTGCTCCTGGGAGGTGAGTGGCTTGTTTAGAGTAAAGCCTGGTGTCTCTGTGTGTCTTTAATGGTTTTAGCAACGCTCCCCTGCTGGCATACATTGTTCCAGTGCCTTTGACTTCATGGAAATCCTTGAAATTTTACAGCCAGAAAGGATCTGCCCCTCTGCAAATTAACACTCACTCAGCAGACTAACATTAGTTATCTAACAGAAACTAGTAGTTCAGAAGAAGCTTAGATCTCCTGCTCACACATCCTTGTATTTGCTGTTGTGCAAGCAGGAGGCAAAGCCAGGCTCTGTCCTACAGCTCTTACCATGTGATAATGTTCTCTCTGTGTTCCCAAATCACATCATTTTAGTATGGGAAGATGTACATCTCCCCAACTGAAGGCAAGGAGGGTGCAGCCACTTAAACCTTCTCATGGTAAACAAGGTTACTCTTACAGCACCTCTGCTGAAGCTTGCTCTCCTTTTCTGGCACTGAGCAGTTATGATGGCAGTCACCACAATCTCAGATCTTTATTCCCACTCCTCCCTCCTCCAGCCCCCAAATTCAAAATGGAAAAACAACAGATTTCTTTCTTAGTTTGACACTATTTCCCATACCCCACCCTCCCACCCCCCTTCTTACTTTGTTGCTAGGATCATCTTTTTCCTTGCTGTCTGCTCTTTCTGTTCCATGTGCTGTCTGGCAATGTGCTCTCCTACCGCCTTGGCAGGGAATTCTGTTTCACAGGTGTAGCCGAAATCTCTGGCCAAATGTAATGCCTCCCCTGTGGGTAAACAAAACAGGTCAGTCAGTTTTTAGGATTTTGGCTTCCTTCCATAATTTCTACCATAAGTATAAATAAATAACAAGACACATTTAGAGACACCCATTTCCAATCTCCGTTACTAATTTCCATCCATTTCAACTGTTTGTACTTAATCATCAGATGGTGACAGCCAGAAGATAGGAAGGATGCTCCTGTCATGAGAAAATACTAGTCAAGACTCTTGGGTTTGACTACCTCCCTTGCCAATAGAACACCAGGTAGCTGTGAAAGTTTTGTGAACTCATCTCATCAATATTTAAGGTATGAAAATTGGTGAGAAGTGAGAATAAAACTTTCTGAAGAGCCAGGATTCAACCTCAGCGCTTCACTTTTCTACCTCTGAACAAAGAATAGCCCTTCTACCCCAAGGTAGATCCGTGGGAATAATATCCATTTCAGCACATTTTCTTGGAGTTAACTCAGCAAGCACTGTACGCATGCCCCACAGTGAAGTACAACACAGGAAACAAACCCCTTTCCAGAAAAACTTGCGATCAAAACTGACCAGACAAAACAAAAAGGGGAGACGATGAAGATCACAGCTGATATTTTGTTGGTGGGGAAATTGGTGTAAACACCTTGACTAGGTTTTATGAGAAGTCTGTGACAAAGGCAGGCACTGAACGTCTCCCTGCTTCAGCTATGAAGACTGGACACTCAGCTCCAAGCTGGGTGCCAAATGCCTCTGGAAGCATCTGTCCCTCTCTACTATGTCAGAGAACCCAAAAATAGATTTTATGATTTACCAAACACTCCGTGATCTGCATGCTGGGACTTTGACAACCCTGGCGTGAGATTTAGCTGATCAAACACAGCTGACTGACGTGTGAACATCTGTGCCTAAGTTAGTCTTTCCCTGGTGGGAAATAGGTACTTTGAGATCACGCTTGCTCTTGTCTCAAAGTAGAACGTAGAAACAGGTCAGCTACCAGAAGTGTGTGTTGAAGCATATCTGTATAAATAACTAACAGGGACGTGCTCCAGAATAACTTTGGGGTTAGGGTTTTTTTGATCCATTTGTTTGTTTTCCGGTGTGTGTACTTTGAGTGCCATCATGAATGGTGACATTGGACCCTGGCTCTTTGGAGATCATGCTGATGTCTCAGATGGACAATTAGGAGGGATGCAAGACCTGCAACAACTTCTTCTGAGAATACCTGCAGTGAAATTAATATGACTAAGACTGAATATTGGTATCTGAGCTAAAACTTTACAGTCAATAGGTAGAAACTAGCACTTGAAGAACATACCCTGTATCAAAGTAGAAGGCAAACGAATCATAATTTGTTGAAAAGACAAGGTTAGATGGCAATTCTGAAGATCTCCTGTTGAAAGCAGGGCTTTAGATAAGGTTATCCAGGGCCTTTTTCTGCCTAGGCTTGAATATTTCCAACCATGGAGATTCCACAACTTTTCTAAGCAACTTAATTCAGTATTTAATTATTAACTTATTTTAGTTCATTTGTTAATCACCACAAAATACTATTTTCCCCCCACTGACTACAATGGGACATGAGAAGATATTCCAATAGAGATGATGAATTGAGACAAATTCAATGCTCAACAAGACTAAGTTTGCTCTGTACAGACAAGGCAAAGTCAAGGAAGGTGGAAACTTCGATGGGAGAAGTGATTTTGTGTTGGAGTCAGCACAAGGCGTAATGGACCACAGGCAATGATATCTATTGCAAACACTATTCTCCACCTTTCTAAAGTTCCCTTCTATCATTTTACAAGAGCTTAACTTTACCAGAGAAATATAAGTTTGTTTTCATAAGAAAATACTTGATTATATGTATATTCGACCTAATTGGACTTAGATACCATTACATACAATACTCCCAGGCAACTTGTTTTCTGACACCAGTCAACAACTACCTTCTCAGATGTAAGTAGTTTTATATGCAAAAGTTGAAAATTATACTCATAGTTATAGATTTTCAGTATCTCTGAAAAGAATAAGAAGTTAACAACCAACTCTGGCTTGGAAAGACAAATGGTTTCTACTTGGCTTACAGATTCTGGAAACTTTTCTGAAGTCAAACAATTTTCACTGAAAATAAGATGAATTTTAACAGTGAGTCAGAACGAGCTGGCATATAATACAACCTGACTTGTTTCTAAAACATGCATCCTATGGTTCACCATAAATGAGAAAGGGTAAAAAATTCAGCCTGAACTTCTAAACTTTTATTGAAGGACTTCACAATTTCTGTTTCATTGCTCTGTTTCTGTCCCTTAAATAAATGCTTGAGGAGTAAATCAGCTGCAGAAGCGCAATTAAGTGCAAAATCGGGTTTTGCTTTTCAGCAAAACTCCATTAAAACACTTGACAGGTTTGTTTTCATGTCGGTGTAGAAAGAAGATAAAAATCAAACCCTTTGAAGCTGTCATCAGGTAGAACTGCCATTCTCCAGGCAGCTCTATTTTGATACCAGTCAGACTCAACTAATGACACATAGAATGTAGTAAGCAAAGCCATTGGAAAGAAAAACGTGCTTTCTTCAAGAAAACCAAATTTTATGTGATAAAATGTCAGCATTTATTTAATAAGTTCAGCAATAAGCCAACTGAAATTTGAATGTTTTCACATAATGTCAAAAAAGAAGGAAAAGAAAACATGAACTGCCATTAAAATGAGTCCTTCTAGAGATGGTGTATGTTATTTACTAGAGCCAAAAATACAAAAGTGATTGGATGATGTTAGAAAATTATATAAAATTATAGGACTTGCCCGTTCTGTTGGTAGCTGAGATTGTGATTATGACTGACTGCTGATAGTATACTGATATTCAAGAGAAAAAAGAAGCTGTAGAGGATTGATGCATCAGCTAGGCACATACGTAGGAAAAAAAATTGGCTGTAAAAGTGACCATGGCATTGTGTGAACAAAGTAAGTCTGCAAATATTTTAAAGATTTTTAAATATATTTTTTTACTAGAAAGGGAAAATTGATGTAGATTATGAATGTAAATTATAACAGTTTAACTATACGTATAAGCACATACTTCCATGCGACAAATGGAATCAGCATTCTAAATTAGAGCCTAAAATTCCAGATAAAACTACAAATCTGGACATAAAAACACTGTACAGAACATGATTTATCATACTTCATAGTTGAGCCAATACATTATTTTGAACTGGAACTAAATAACAGTGTATTTAGAAGTGGGTTGTGATACACTTCCATACATAAATGTGCATGTTTAATCTCAGTGAATAGAAGTATCTTGTATTAATACGCAGTAAAAAAATAAGTCTGGGGAAAGGGGTTTGCACAAAATGTTATGGAATATATTCTTTTCATTTCTACAACAAAATTTTGATAAACATTCTCTATAGGGGAGAAAGTGGGAATACTGAAACATGAATGGAGTGATTTCTCTGTTTTCACCTTAGATTTGGAGGCATCCCTGGAGGCATTCAAGGCCAGGCTTGATGTGGCTCTGGGCAGCCTGGTCTGGTGGTTGGCTACCCTGCACATAGCAGGGGGCTTGAAACTAGATGATCACTGTGGTCCTTTTCAACCCAGGCAGGCCATTCTATGATTCTATGATTCTATAATTGGTTTTATTCTGCTTTGCTATTACTTATGTCAGGAAAGAGGTAGAAACCCCTAGAATTCCTGGCAATTACAATTGCTTTGTTTCAACCTATAATCAAATCTATCTGTGCAATATCACGATCTCTTTCCTCCCGCAGAGGCAAAGAATGGGTGATGAGGATCATTGGCTTTTCTACTTAAATCCAGCCCGCAGCTTTGTGGATATAGACAGTGCTGCCTTTCCTATGTAGTCTGACAATTGACCAGAGAGCTTTGCATGATGGAAAAGGACAGTTACTGAAGATGAATTGGCAAAGACAGCTCTGGAAAGCCTCAGCGGAGGGACCAGCCTGCGTACCTTGACAGGCTTCTGCAGGCAGGTGCAAGGAGCAGCGGGAGCCTCTCCTGGGTCTGGTAAGAATGAGAGATGCTCCTATGCAGAGTGAAGGCATGAAGAAGTGTCCCAGGAGAGGGACACTTGGCATGTGAACCTCCTGCTCTCTCTTCAGCTTCACCTCCTCCAGACAGCAGAGATGCTACCCAAGGGGGAGGAGGGACAAGCAGAAGGTGGAATGAACAGATTTTTTTTTATTTGGAGGATGAGAAGGGAGGAAGTACAAGTGGAAGGATATTAAAACAAAGGCTGGTGGAGGAGAAGTGTGGCAGTTGCTGGTAGGATGAAAAAAGTAAACAGTGTCCTATTTTTCTCAACAGTTTTGGTCCCTGGATGATGAATGCAGTCAATTCTGTGTCTAGTGAATGTACTGTTTCAATTAGGTTTGTCATGAAAAGAATTCCAGATTTTTTTGTAAGTACTTTTTATGACTTTTGTATAAAATTCAGATGTTTTAAAATCCATTCATATATTTCTTTTATCTGTATCTGCAGTCACATTTATGCTGTCTCTGCCTTATGAGTGACCTGTCCAAGCGGATAGGGATGTTTCCCATCTTCTCACATCCTTCTTTATTTTCACTGGTGATATTTTTGACTCCTTTGATCTGGCAGTAAGGCTTAGTCTTGGCAATGTTTATACTTAATGGAATAGCCTTTATTGCACTGGCTGAAGTGTGGGATTTTCAACGCTTTTTTGTCTGTTTGTTTAAGAGCTGGTTGGAAAAATGGCCTTTCGCTTCATCTAGCTTAGGCACTAAAGGGCATTCCCAACATACAGGTTGCACAAAGCTATACCCCATACCACTGCTGCAATGCTGTGTTCAGTCTCCCAGTCTTCCTTTCCACCCATTGTGCTGTTCTATTTGGATTACAACATAAAGAACAGAACTGGTTTGTCAAGCTATTTGTACTTTGAGCCCAGAATTCCTTGCCAAGGCCAATAAAGGTGCAACCTGATCAAAGCAGCAGCAACACTAAATAGCCAGCAGCCACCCAGAACCAAAAGTGAAGCAAACTTGTGGAAAGGAAAATTAAAAAGAAAAGTAAGAACAGAATAGTTTTCATGAAATCTGGATCTTCAGATGGCCACCACAGCCTAGAAATCTCTCTCTGATGAACTTAGATCTCCTCAAATCACAATGATTTTAGTTTATTTTAGACAAAGACACATCTTAGTCTTGTCAGAGGCTTTTGAGATGTCTTTGGCCAATACACATAATAAGCATACAACTAGCTTTGCCTCTTCTTAGCTCAACTTGCTACTCAAGAGATCACGCGCATTCTTACCATGTAGGGATATTAATGGCCTCAGTACAGTGAGGACTATGAGGACCTAATTAGTTTCAGTAAAAAGAAACTTAAAACCATCTACCATAATCAAGAATGACAGAGTCCTGTATCTATACAAGAAGTCTGCACTGTCCACCTGAAATCTGGAGATTCCGTAAAACTGAAAAATCATGATGTCAATTTCTGCATTAACATCACACACTAAAAGACAATGCTGTTTATTTCATGACTTCTAAAAACTGTAGTGAGCCTGTATGCTTCCTTTTCTGCCTCGTCGAGCCACAAGTTATAGCAACTTGGAAATGACATCTGCACCTACAAAGGGAGGGTATTTTATCCCACATAGAATTCAACCATACTACAGATTTTGACCAAAGGTTATTTACACAGAAAATGAGCTTCAAATTGATTTCTCTTAGAATGTGAATATATATGGCAGTACCTTTCCCCAGAATTCCACTTGATAACGTTCATGCTTAGCATATCAAAGCAAGGTGGACAGTGTCAAAGTGGACTCTGTCTCCTCAGTATAAATCTTTAGGACTTAGAATCTCACAGAAGAATAGTAGAAGAACAGAAGCAATAACACAGACTCAAGAATAGTTTTGAAATTGGCTATGAGCAATGGGCTGAGAAGCAAAGTTATTTTCATCCCTGAGAAAAAAGGAATCTAACTGTGATTTACAGTAAAAGTACATTAACATCAATCTCAGACCTGCAATTGAAAGATTTCCTCTCTCCACTTCTTCTGATGAATGAGTAATTGGCCACATAACTCTCTTTACTCTTCCCTGCTAAGACCCAAGACTCATTAAGGACTATAAGGAACATCTCTTACTCCCTTATACTGGTATCTTTCATAACACTGCAACTTAATTAGGTCTTTTTATTACAGAAAAGTGTGAGATCGACATATCTATATTTCCGAACAGCTTCTCTGTAGTTTTATGTGCTCAGTGGCCCATGGAGACCTCAGTTTCTTCTCTTAGATTCTAAAAAAAATTCTCCCTAGGTGTGGATTCAGCATTTTTTTTCTGTCTTATGGAGTCTCCATTCTTGGAGATATTCAAAACTTTGACTACACAAAGTCCTAAGCAGCCTCTCTGGGTTGACGCTGCTTTGAGCAGAAGGGCTGAATTAGAAAATCACCAGAGGTCCCTTGCAGCCTCAGCCTTTCTGTAGTTCTGTGATTCTGTGGTAATACATGCTGAGACCTCATTCTACTTGCCTAGATCTGTATGGACTTTTCAGGTTATAATCCTGGAAGGTGTTGACCTTTAGGATGAGCTGAGTGCTCTCAACATCAAGGAAGAGGGATCTGAAATTCCCAGAGCTGCTCCTTGCAGCCAGACAACAAACTGAGTACTTAGTGGATTCACCCGGAATAGAAGAGATTCAGGTAGAGTTTCCTCCCTTTGCCTGAGGGGTTTGAACCTGCCTCTCCCATCTGAATGTTCGAAGACCCTGTCAGTATTTGGTGAATGGTATTTAAACAACAAATAAAGGCCAAGAAAGTATCTCCTGGGTCTGTCTACAATTTATCTGGAAAAAAAAAAAGAGATTTTGTTCATTCATGTATGGGAGGAAAAGGGTTATCTAAATAATACACTTCTTAGGGGAGTAAAAATATCACGTCTTTGGATCAGCTCCAGGAAATTCACAAGAAGGATAAACAAACCTACTTGGAGAGCTGGTATAAGACATTCATCTCTCTCACAAGAGCACTTGGATCATTGATTAGTAAGTCAGATCCCAGTACAAAAAGCAAAGATCAATGCTGAGGAAACTTCATGACCAAACAAATTGCTGGGAGCCAAGACATCTCGGAGCAAACTTCCATGTTGCCTCTGGTTCTGTCTGTGGCTTTCGGCAAGTCAGTTCTCCTCTTTGTACAGCATACATATTATGATATTTTACACAGTGGATGAAGGGTGTTTTAACACAAAACATTTAAATTATGGTTATACTATATTGAAGAATTATAAACTCTACCTTCTACCAAGGAAGTCAAGAGTGTGACATTTGCTGCTTTTCTTCTTCCTGCAGGTAAATTCAGTCCCAGTCTGTCTAATTTTTCTCTCAGGCAACGTCCTCCATTCTTAGATTTTGCTCTGTCAGGAGAGAGAAACTCATATTTACTATGTTCTTTCTTCATCTACAAATTGTATATATCTTATTGGCAAATGTGTGGAGTAATGCTAGCTCTGATTACATTGATGGGAAATCTGTCAGAGTTGTGTTGTTCACTACCTACTCGCACTGTGTGAGTTTTTTAGGTTGGTCTTTTGAAAGTTAAGTATTTTAATGCCTGTCACAAGCGCATCAGATCTTCAGACAGCTTTCAGCCTTATGGGACCCATGGCCCTGATTTGGGTGCTGCACCTGAGATTGCAAAGACTGAATATAAATATTGACAGCGTTGTCAGTTATACCTGACCTAGCCACCTCAGGCTCCTAAGACAGTTGAGAGAGACAAAAAACTACTTGTGATAATAAACAGAAGTCTGGGATAAGGAATCTCTGCCAATTTCTTCTACCTGGCTAAAAAAGGAAGCCAGACAGCTACTCAAATACACAAGTCAGCATGGAACCCAGCTTTAGCTATCGCCATATGACTGATATAGAGATCTGAGTACTTAACAATGTAACCTATGAAGGCCAGCACTTAACAAGAATAGGGATAAGACAATAGGAAATGTTAAGGCTAAAATCCCAGTCATGTTTGGCTAGCTGTACCCCTATCCCGGATGCTTACATCACTTTGTTCTCATTAAACAGTTGCTGGTGCATCCCACACCTGCTTTTCTGCAGTGCCTGAGTATTTGAAGCATTTCAAGCTTATCCACTTATGCAGCAGACTTAGGTTCAATTCCTTGTTCAGCCTGAGGGAATTTGAACCTGTGCCTTTTAGCAGCCAACTGGAAGTGCATAACTAATGTTAAAATGCTTATACATTGAATAGAGAAGTGACTGAAACCTAGAACTTCCCTGTTCCAAATGAATGATCTGGTCATTATTAGATAATATAATCACCACTACAGTTATGCCTTCACTTTTACCTACAAATGTTTAATTATCACAAAATAAGACTGAGGACTCCCTAGCTTAGGAGTCCATTTAATCCATTCTATTAAGATAGAATGAGGGGGAATGTCCTCCAGTTGCACCAGGGAAGGTGGATATTAGGAAAATCTTCTCCAAAAGAGTGGTGATGCACTGGAATGAGCTCTCCAGGGTGATGGTGAAGGTGTTCAAGAAACATGTAGATGTGGTAGTAAGGAACATGGTATAGTGAGCAATATTGGTGGTAGATGGATGCCTGGACTAGATGAACGTAGAGGTCTTTTCCAACCTTAATGATTCTATGAATCTATCATTCTATCATTCTATCATTCTATCATTCTGAGTATATACGTCTATGATTCTGTGAGTCTATCATTCTGTGAAGAGTGTCTGCCTAGATGTTTTGAGATTTAGCGTCAGGTCCCTACAGACTGAGGCAGGAATCAAATTTGGAATACCCCAGTTGTCATGGTTGGTTTTACCCACTAGGAGGTACCACAATTTTGGACATATAATATGTCAGAAAGTGTGACCTAATTGCAGCTTGCTGGGGAGATACTTTGATGGTGATTACTAACAGAACATAAAACTAACCCTGTCCAGTCTTGGACAAGTTATAATCTGTATTTCTTTTCACTACGTCTGTTCTTGCCAGCTATGCAGTAATTGAGTCCGTTCTGTGAGACCTGATCAGATCTATACATTACACTCTTTGCCCTGTGAAACAGAATTGCTGTATCCAAACCACCAGCTCAGAGCAGCCCCTGGCTAAATTGTCAATCACGTCCCAGGTTTGGAAGTGATTTGGAAGACTGATATTTGGTTTGGGTCAAAAACTTATAGGCATCACTAGTATTTTAACAGAAGAGAGAACTGAGTCACCATGCTCAGTCTCGTGCCCTTGCATTCTCAACAGCTTGCAATGCTATTGATGAAGTCCATGATGTGAGTATTTAAAGTGAATATCTCTGTGACTCTTAGCTGATAGCATCTTCAGGGTGAAGCAAATAGCAGAGGAAAATTTTTGTAGATGTAGATTCTGTATTTCAGTGCCAATGATGGCAGTTCAGTGGGATGTATGCCCATGAAAAAAAAATTTGCAATCTAGTCCTTACTCTTCAAGATGTCTTGAGACAGCTATTAGACTGCTATGTATCTTAGAATATCGCAGGTTGGATAAAATGACTTTCAGTGTGAGTATGAGGATCAGTGTGGCCTTCAGTGACAGCAATGAAATAGCCAATAACTTTTCAGCTAGTTTTGATCAAAGGCTATTCAAGTAGCTTATGCCATCTAAGTTGATGCCTCAGGGACACTGCAACTCTCATATGCCTCGCTGAATTACAGTTGCCTCCTTGTTTTCCACTTGTAATGTGAGGCAGAGTCTGCCTCTTTCTTCTTTTCTGTAATACTCTCTGCAAGTGTCTACTCTGGTCAATGGAGGGTCAGAAGCAAAATAGTACCTAATTACTTGCTTCTCCTCCAACATCTCACAATGAAAAGAAAATGAAAACAGCACTTTCTGCTAACTTTATACTTTTCATGCTCAAAAAAATCTAGACGGGAGGTTTAGGTTAGATATTAGGAGGAAGTTTTTCACACAGAGTGTGGTGACACACTGGAACAGGTTGCCCAAGGAGACTGTGGATGCCCCATCCCTGGAGGCATTCAAAGTCAGGCTGGATGTGGCTCTGGACAGCCTGGTCTGGTGGTTGGCGACCCTGCACATAGCAGGTGGGTTGAAACTAGATGGTCATTGTGTTCCTTTTCAACCCAGGCCATTCTATGATTCTATGATTATTATATGATAAGGCAAGAAAAAGTGAACGGAAGAATGATGCATGCCTAAGCCTCCATGACTTAGGTGTTTTTTTTTTTTTTTTTTTTTTTGTATAGTTCTTTCTGTTTTACACTTGATAAAAAAATTTACTTTGAAATAGCTTCTCAAAGGAGTCAGATTTGTAATGCTGGTGAGATTTTCTGCATACATAACTTTTTTTTTTCCATTTTACAACAAAGCAAACAACACTTGTCTATCTCTGATGGATAACTGAACTGAGGGGGTAAGATAAAATAATAACGTAAGCTTTCTGTAAAGAAAATAAATGCAATCTTAATTTTTCCTTATTTTCATCAAAATTTTCCTCAGAAATTGTCTTCACCCCTAATCAGTCTCCTTCTGCTTTTCAAACTGCAACCACCTACCCAAGCAGGTTAAGAGAACAACATTTATTTGAGGAAAGTGAAATCACAGAAATGACAGCAATGCCTAGTAATTTTTATTCTTGCCTTCACCTTACCTTCTCAAAATACCTCCTAAGAGGGAAGCATTGAGGCATTCTGGCGGTGAAAGGCGTCTCTTCACCTCTGCAATGGTCACTTTGTACTTTGAAGTGGAGCTGAGTAGAGACAAACGACCAGGTACAGAGCAGAACAGGTCGGTGGGGTTAACAACGCAGGTACCACCTGTAGTACAAATTAACTGTTAGAGTGAGGAAATCTTCAAATTCCACATTTTGACAGATTCAGTCATGAAAAACAATTGCATAGTGTGTTGTTGTTATTGTTGTTTTTAATACTGCATCATTTGCTTTGGGAATGATGAATGATTACCTATTTCAGTTCAGAAAAAGTGAACTATTGTAGTTCACTTATTGTAATCTCTTAAGTTTTACATGCAGAATAGGTCATTATGGCTACTTCAGATTTCATGCTTGACAAAAATTGCAAAATGTCATTGAAAGGCTCTTGTGTCTAGTATGGTAAAGATGTATGATTGAACAAGATTCAGGTGTCACTCATGATTAAAAAAAACGCAATTGGTTAAACAATTAGAAGATTGTTTCCAATGAGAAACTATCATTTTGACTCTCATTGAGGTGTTTGGGGTCACAGAGATGCAAAGGCACTATAGGCTTGCAGTAATTTGAAGCCAGAACAGCT
Organism: Gallus gallus; assembly: GCF_016699485.2. NCBI lineage: Eukaryota > Metazoa > Chordata > Aves > Galliformes > Phasianidae > Gallus > Gallus gallus. The sequence goes on from NC_052534.1 coordinate 108,099,729, forward strand.
TTCTCTCCCTTTTAACTCTCATATAGTCCTTCTAAAGTCAGGTCAAATCCTCAAATGTCGTTAATGATTGAAATCTATTGAGCTCTATCACTTTATCTCAGATTAGTTCTGAAATTGTTTACCTTTTGAAAACAGCAATTACTTGGACTGAGTCTAAAACTGCTGAATGAACACCAAATCTTTCAGTGAAGATTGTGATCAATAACTCCTTGGGTAAAATGGATCTTTCAAGTCAAAGCTGATTTCTGAGAAAAGAAAACTTTTTCTGGATCTGATCCAAGAGGATAGAGCAAAAATCTTAAGGACTAGCAAATATTTTATCACCAAGTGCAAAATACTCTTCTTTGACCTGCCTTCTCCATCCTAACTAAAAAATTATGTGGAAGAAATAAATCTTACTACTGCATGCACAATACTTCCCCGTGGGAAACATGAGAAAAAAGAATCAGCTGCATGTGACAGTGATATAAAATATTATATCATTCAGTGCACTACTGGAAGGAGTTCAGGTGTTTTCTGCAAAGACAATGATATAAAGACCTTCTTAGGATAGAATGGAAGTGTGCTCATCATTCCTCTTATAGGAAAGAAACTGTGTTTTTAAAAATACCATTATAATTCAATTTTTTTTTTCTGTGAACACCTTAAACTCTTAGCACTGTAAGAACTCACTTGGTGAGGCTTAAAAAAACAGTTCATTCTCGGAAGGGAAGGGAAGGGAAGGGAAGGGAAGGGAAGGGAAGGGAAGGGAAGGGAAGGGAAGGGAAGGGAAGGGAAGGGAAGGGAAGGGAAGGGAAGGGAAGGGAGAAGAGATGGGGAAGAGAAGAGAGGAGAGGAGAGGAGAGGAGAGGAGAGGAGAGGAGAGGAGAGGAGAGGAGAGGAGAGGAGAGGAGAGGAGAGGAGAGGAGAGGAGAGGAGAGGAGAGGAGAGGAGAGGAGAGGAGAGGAGAGGAGAGGAGAGGAGAGGAGAGGAGAGGAGAGGAGAGGAGAGATCACTCAGTTTAGACCAAATCCTAACACTTTTTCTCCTTCTTTCACATGTAAATCTTCTCAAAATCAAAGTGATTGTATCAGTTCTAGCTTAAGCAGAGCCAGAGGATTGTAACACAAGGATTGCACTTCATTAAAGTCAGGCTATTGCTTGCATAAAGCAAACAGAATTTCTCTCCAAAAATTTCAGATCTTGACGGTATATTTAAACATTTGCGCTGACAGCAGAACCAGAAAAGAACATCTCTTGGTATAAATCCCAGATGGGTGAGATCCTGACTCAGTACAGCAGGTTATTTTATGACTTTTCCAATTATACCACAGGATAGATATTCTTAGACATAAGAATACGGAGACAAATTGTGCATTAGCAAAAACATACAAGCATCAAGGGTTCTTGTGCACAGTTTTGCAGAGCCGAAAGTTACAATTTATGAGTTCAGATGCTCAAATACAGAAATCTGGTACCACATGCCTGATAGATTTTTCATTTTTTTCCCCCTTGTCTGAGGCAGGGCTGCACAGAAACCTAGCAATATTTTCCATCAACATTTTCAAACTTCTAGTCTGCCAGGTACATTTGTGAGGAATGTTAACTCTGAGTAGATTTGTTTGTTTGGCATCTCTTGCCACGCTGATACACAAATATATGTATGCACGCTCACATGTATGTGTTAAGAAAACAGTAGCAATGGTTACATATTTATTTACTTCAATAAGACTAAATTTTATAATGAGAGAGACTGTAATGGAATCAGTGTGATATTAACGTTATCTCCTTGCCAGGTTAAGTCAGTATGTGCACCATTTATGCCAGATAAATAATTGTTCCTTTAATCCAAAAACATGTTACCCTGCAGCTGCTCCTACCCAAACCAGAATTTACTGGAACACATCTCATTACTATTTAGTAGAAGGTTGTTTACAGCTCACGGTGTTTGAGAGTATTTTGACTGCACAGCATGGTCTTAAACAAAACAATTCCAGGTAAGTCAAGTATGGGTTAAAAGGAAGAGAAAACAAGTCTAAGCAATTTGCTTTCCAGAAACACAGAGAACAAGTTGTAAATTACAAGGTTGTAAAATCTGTTGCATATAATTATTTCAGTATATTAATTATTCATTGACACGACAACAGAGAGCGGTGCTTTCCAGACAAAGCTATGTCTTGATTGCAAACTGTGCACAGTTTTAAAGGCAAGGCTCTCCTCCCACGGGCAGCACCGTGGAGAGGAGATAGATCAAGTCCTGGTCTTTACATCAGGTGGTAAACAGAAAAAGGAGCAACTGTGAGCAAAGATGCTAGGAAGTGAAAGGAAAGGCTAGGTGCAACCACACTCATAGATAAAATACTGGAACAGGTTGCCCATAGAGGTTGTGGATGTCCCATCCCTGGAGGCATTCAAGGCCAGTCTGGATGTGGCTCTGGGCAGCCTGGTTCTAGTGGTTGGTGACCCTGCCCATGGCTGTGGGGTTGAAACTAGATCTTTGAGGTCCATTACAACCCAGGCCATTCTATGATTGTGTGATTCTATGAAGGGCTGTTCCTTTCAAACAAACATCATTTCTTCCTCCATACTCTGATCATATGTTAGAATGGACGAATGATATTGTGAGCAAGTACAGCTCAATGAGGGGAGGACAAGGTATGTTTATGTTGCATTGAACATCATTAACAACAACAAACTTTTCATTCCCATCAACACAATGCTGCTGTGGGTGCTGGTGGAAGGATCAGTCCTTGCTCAATCACTTGGGTGGTCTTGTGACAACAGGGTGTTGGAGATCTGGGATGCTAACAGCAGCTGAAGAAACAAATGTCCTCAAAAATAAAATGCAAATAATATATTTCAGGGAGCGATCAGTTCAACCTGGATATCCCTACTCCTCTTGGTAGATTTTGATTTCTTTAGAGGTCTTTACAGACTACCTTTTGGTGCTCAGATACATAGGAAGTTGTCAGTTCATCAGAAAAACAACCCAACACATAATCAAGACCAACAAATGTGCCTGCTATGTACATAAAGATAGGAAAACAGTGTCCATTGCTTCCTGATTTTGCCTGCACAAATGATCCTGATACAAAGCAAGGAGAAAGAACACTGGAGCCGGTAGAATTATCTAGTTGGTCACACAACAATTTTCTGCTATGGGTGTCATGTGAAATGAGCCTTTGAATGGTAAAAAGACTCTTTAAAGGACAACTGTGTGTTCCTTCAGTGATTATATCCCCAGAGTGAATATTGGTCATACATCGTCTGTTGCCACAAGATACTGCACTAGATACAGCTGGAGATGGTGGTAGCTGTGCTGTTACAGACACAGAGGTCTAAAGGCACTAGCAAGACAAGATTTAGATGAAGACATGATATCTGTTATATTACAACTGATAGAGTTGGGAAATAGAAAGAAGGAAGGGAAAATTTCAGGCACACACTACCATCTTCAGGGCTTTATCTGACTGTATTCAATTACTTCCTCTTCAAGACAGAATTTTACCCTCCGATCTGTCACCTTCTTGTTGATTTCAGCTAACACAGTTGTTTTGAAAGGAAAAGGATGGGAGAGGAAATGTTACACTTTGTGCAGCAAACAACACATGGAAAAAGACCTCAGGCCCGGTTCTGCTTTGTACCGAATCTCCTTGGTTACAGTGAATCTAGATTAATTTCAAATGTTTCGAGAGAAAGGAAGAAGGAGAGACTACACTAATTTTTATCAGCTTCCCATTTTTCGTAGCTGACTGGTTTTATGAAAAGTGCACTTATGCTTTGTTTCATACATCTATAATGAAAAAAAGGTAGGCTAAGTTATATTGAAAAAGATAATTGCACCAAGCATCTGGGAGAGTGTTTTCCTTCCTTTTTCCTGTATCCCCATCAAATAGTGCAAGTTGGTGCAAAGTGCCAGCACATGCTGATGAAGAGTTGTGGAGATGAAGCTACAAAAACAACAGAGACATGCTCTAACCCAAGAGCTACATAGTCTAATCTTGTCAACATAATGAAATCCTGCTAACTCAAGAAAAATAAAGAAGTTTGGTTCATTTTGGTTATAGATAAACAGGACAATAGGCTTTGCTAGAGTGAGAATATTCATTCTGACTCAGTTATGCACTTGGGCATCAGCTGAGTGGTAAGTCTCCCTGATGCCTTCAGAGTTAAGTATTTGTGCAGTTTCTCATTGACAAATCCACATTTGTGTTTGCTTTATCATTTTCTATTACAAATGAGAGACTGATGCTGATGTTACTGAACATTTTTTTGCAGTTCAGATACAAACATTTTGTAATTGTCTCTGTATTTTTATAGCTACACAACGACATTCTGCTATATTATATCTTATCTGTTAATCGTAACAGATGCCATATTGCACATATTCATTCAAGAAGTGGTAGCTCCCCATTCCAAGATACTCATTCATAAATATCATGCAGTAATGGAAGGAAACACCATAATTTTCTAATGACAACAGCACAGAAGTACTGTTTATTTTGTTTTTCAGGTTAAATTCGTGTGTATGTTTCTGTATGTTATTAAGCATATGCATGCATGAGTGCCTAATGATTAGTCTTACATAAAATATTAATAATGCACTATGCCTTTTATTAGTTTATTATTTATATCTACAGGTGCTGTTCATGAGAGTCTGCAGCTTATACTATATTTCAGTTCTGAAATTCTAGCAGGTTTACAGCATGTTACAAAGCGAAGGCATAGAAACCTGTCTTTCCTCAGCCCTTTTTTCCCCCTAGCAAGCAGCAAACCTAACCGTGCAGTTAACTGTGTAGGGGTTTCTCAGCATTATTTAATCCAGTGTTCATCTCCCAAAGGCTTACAAGCAATTGCAAATGTTGTCCAAATTATCCTCAAATGATCCAATCATTAAACTCGGGAGTTAAATACTCAAAGTTCAAAAACTCATTGACACGTGTCAGGAAAAAACATAGTAGACTTCCTTCCCTCCCTCCCCCCAGTTATTTGTTTTTGTCTATTCATTTGTTTCGAGTATAAACTTTGCATCATGTAGAACAGCATGAGAAGCCCTGAGATAATACCCCTCTCTACAATGTTCCTGCTAAGGGAACACACACATGCCTGTATGCACTGAACAATTTTACATGTATACTAAATTATGTACATATATACATATACATATTATATATGCATATATGCATGTATGTTATATATATATATATATCTGTATACTATATATATAAACTAGCAGTAGGACTGAGGAGATATCAGCAGTTTTCAAGACCAGCCTCTTAGCCACATACAACTTTCAAGATTACTAAGAGCATTAACAGTTTTAAATGTAGACAACACTGGGAGAAGCAAGGAATTATGGTGCAAAACACGATAATATAAATAAGGGAGATTTGAATGGGAAGTCAGCTTTGAATATTGTATCAAGATACAAAATAATCTGAAGTCTCAGCCACTCAGGATTCTAACAAGTTTAGATGTTGTACTGAGGTACATGGTTTAGTGGGGAAATGTTGGTGATAGGTGGATGGTTGGACTGCATGATCTTGAAGGTCCTTTCTAACTTTGGTGAGACTACAATTCTATAAGTGTAGCTGCATTGGTATAACCCATAAAGTATCTAAAGGCAGAAGAGCAGAAATCTACTTCATTCTTCCTTCATATACACAACCCACAAGAACTTATCATCACTTTGGGAAAACAGCTGGGTGTTGCTGGATGGGGTGCATGAGTCTGCGCTGTGCCCCGCGTTGCTGCAGGAGAAAAGCTGGTGCAAGCTGTGTGTGTTGCGGGGGGCGTGTGTCTCGTAGAGCTTTAAACCTCTGTCCATGGGATTCTACGCGTGGGTACTGCCCGGGAGGAGGGAGAGAGCTGTGTGGGAGGGAGCGGTTGCGCTCTCTGTGAGGGTGTGCGAGGGATACTTTGGCAGTTCGAGCGTGCGTCAGTGTGAGTGTTTATGAGTGTGTTTCTCCACACCTTGTGCCCTGAGTCTGAAGGATAACGGAGTTTTTTGAAGGATGCTTTGTGTGCTGCATGTCAGGGAGAGCCAAGCCGGGACTGTGCAGATTACAACAGCTCCGAGCTCCGAGTGGAGCAAGAGACGAAAAAAGCACATAATATGCAACCTCTATCCCAGCAGGATCGGCATAACACCCGCCGCGGATGGGAGCCGTACCACGGGCTGCCGGCAGCCGGGAATGATCCCTTTATAGATCAAAAAGAAGGAAAAACAGAAGGAAAAACAAAATAACAACAACAAAACCAAACTACCAACAAACCAACACTCATCCTCACGTCCCTTCCCCAAAGCTGTCCCAAAGGTCTTGCTCCCAGCAGGACCCTTTCCTAAGGGAACCGCCAGAGAAGCGCACGGGGTCCGGGCAGAGCTCTGTGCTCAGCCCCCTCCGTTCCCTTCCCCGTCCCGAAAACACCCTGAGAGCTGAAACTCGCCACCCGGTTTGGGGAAGGCTGTGGTTTTAGTCGGCTGGAGATTATCTCAGCTTGAGCCGCGAGGGCCATTAATTAAGCCAGCTATTTAGGATTTTAATGCGATTTAAATTGGCCCTTGGTATTGAGAAGAAAAGAGGAGAAAAAGACAACAGTGCTAATGACAGTGCATTAGGATC